>NW_008443371.1:0-462 GCF_000622305.1 Nannospalax galili
AGTGCTCAGTGTGCCATCACAGTTCCCCAGTGTGTCATCACAATGCTCAATGTGCCATCAGTCTCCTCCAATGTGTCATTATAATGCTCAAATGTGCCATCCCAATGCTCAGTGTGCTGTAATAGTGCATCAATGTGCCATCACAATGCCCCAATGTACCATAACAATGTTCAATAAGACAACCCAATGCTCCAATATGGAATCATATTTTTTCTGTGCACCCTCAAATCCCAACTGTACTATCACAACGTCCCCATATGCCATCACAATGCTCAAATATTTATTCAGAATGCCCAACTGTGACATCACGATGATCTAATATGTCTTCACAATGCTTCCTTGTGCCATCACACTCCTCAGTGTTCCATAACAATGCACCATTGTGTCAACACAATGCTCAGTGTGGCATCACAATGCTCCAATGTGTCATCACAATGCTCCAGTGAGTCAGCACCATCCTCA
>NW_008443372.1:0-462 GCF_000622305.1 Nannospalax galili
ACTCTGCAGCCTGTGCTGGCCTACAACTCACTATGTAGCCCAGACTGGTCTCAAACTTGTGACAGTCCTCCTGCCTCAGCTTTTAGAATGCTGGGATTACAGGTGTAATCCATCACATCCAACTTTAATCCAAGTCCATCTTTGAGTAAAGATAGGAATTTGTGATAATTTTTCAGTGACTCCAACAGGGTCTCATGTAGCTCAAACTGGCCTTGATCTCCCCTATGTAGCTGAGGATAACCTTAGAAGTCCTGCCTTAACCTGTGCTGGAATTATAGTCCTATGCCACCATGCCTGGCTTTATAGAACCCAGAGCAATGTTAAGCAAGCAGTCTAGCAACTGAGTTACATCCTCAGCATCCTATGAGCCTTTAAAACATTTTATTTATTATTTTTATTTTTTATTTATTTTTTAAATATTTTATTTATTATTTTTATTTTATGTGTATAAGTGTTATGCCT
>NW_008443373.1:0-462 GCF_000622305.1 Nannospalax galili
AGTGCTATCAGATCTGTTTTCCCTACCTTGTTCTCTCTTCTGAAGTCTAAGATGATGTTTGACTGATAAACAGATAAACAGATAAAAACACATGTAGGATAATCTTAAAGTAGAAATGTCAAGCAACCCAGAGAGGTAATTATAGTTTAAAGCACTTGCTAAGACACAGAATCTGACTACTTTGAGCTGCCAGAATACACAAAATAAACAAAACACCAAAGTGGAGGCTGAGTGTCCATGGGATCAAAATGATGGGCAGTCTCCACTGAGCAGCAGCCTCGTGGAACCTCCCACTGACCAACTCAAACCAGCAAATCCAAGGACAGAAGCCTCCCTTTGTTGTGACCCACTGACAAGTTCCAAGTGGACACCTCTGTCTGCATTCTCTATTCCCTCTGTGCCCCCATTGCTGGGATTTGAATGCTAATGTCCCTCCCGAAGTTCACACTGTGACTTAATCCA
>NW_008443374.1:0-462 GCF_000622305.1 Nannospalax galili
TTAGGTTTAGGTTTCAGATCAGGGTTAAGTTAAGGTATGAAGTTAGGGTAAATGTTAGGGTTATATTTAGGGTTTGGTTAAGGTTTTGATGATAGATAGGCTTAAGGTTAGGATTAGGTCTAAATTTAGATCTAAGGTTAAGTTTATTGATAGAATTATGGTTAGGGCTGAGGCTAGGGTTAGGGTTAGATCTTGGGAGAGATTTAGGGTTAGGGTTTGCATTAGGGTTAGGTTTAGGATTTGGGTAAGAGCTAGTGTTAGGGTTAGGGATAGGGTAAGTGTTAGGATTAGGTCTAGTGTTAGGGTTAGATCTCAGGTGAGGTTTAGCTTATGATTACTGTTAGGATGAGGTATATGGTCAGATATAGGTGCATTGTTAAACTTAGCATTATAAACAGTGTTGAGTCAAAAATTAATATTAGGGTTAGGGTTAGGTCTAGGGTTAGTTTTAGGGTTATGATT
>NW_008443375.1:0-462 GCF_000622305.1 Nannospalax galili
GGGGGCGGTAGTCTTGCTATGTAACCTAGGCTGCCCTTGAACTCAAAAGCCTCCTGCCTAAACCTCTTGAGTGCTGGCGTTAAAGGCTTGTGCCACCATGCCATGATTTAATTTTAAATGTTTTGTTTATTTAGGTCTGGAGATTGAATGCAGACCCTTGTACATACTAGGCAAATTTTTACCACCAAGCTGCATCTGTAGCTTCAGACTGTTCATTTTAGATGAAAATAATCTCAAATACACCAATTGGATAAATGAAAAGTATTGAGCATTATTATTATTACTATTCAAAAATATACAGCTAAAATTCATATAGATCTGATTTCTAAGCCCAAATTATGGACAGAACCTTACTTGCATTAGGCAAAAGCTTAATTAACCTTGGGACAGTGGAAGTAGATTGTCTGGATGGCATGCAAGGCCACATTTGAACACCAGAGGGCAGTAGGGTATTTTCCTTTT
>NW_008443376.1:0-462 GCF_000622305.1 Nannospalax galili
TCACAGAGATCTGCCTGCCTCTGCCTCCCAGGTGCTGGGACTAAAGGCGTGTGCCACCACACCTGGCTAAGACCCACTAAAAAGTTTTAAATGTCCTTTAGAAATGATAGGAAAAAACCCTTTTAAGCTGGTTGAAGAAAAGTATGTTAATATATTATGATACATTTGTCTTTGTACTAATGCAGTTGTAAAAATAGGAATTCTATTTTGAAAAACTTTTAATTTTAGGGGCTAGAGAGATTGCTCAGTGGTTGTTAAGAATACTGGCTACTCTTGCAGAGGACCCAAGTTTGGTTCCCAGCACCTACATGGCACCTAACAACTGTTTGTAACTAGTTCCAGGGGATCTGATGCCTTCTTCTGACTTCTGTAAGCATTGTATGCATATGGTGCACTTACACATATGCAGGCAAAATACTCATACAGATGAAATAAAAATAAATACATTTTTAAAAATTAAAA
>NW_008443377.1:0-462 GCF_000622305.1 Nannospalax galili
AAAAAAATCTGGTGCTGGAAAGATGGCTCAGCAGAAGACCTGGGTTCGAATCCCAGAGCCCACATGGTGGCTAACAACCGTCTGTAACTCTAGTTCCAGGGCATCCTATGCCTTCTTCTGTCCTCCTCGGACATGACACAGGTGCACTTACACACATGCAGACATAACATTCATACACATAAAAAATAAATAAGTAGAAAAATCAAAACAACTGACATTTCTTCACATCAAACATTTACCATTTTTACAGTATAAAGATTCAAAACCTTCTTCATGGGCCAGAGAAATGACTTAGCAAGTAAGGGCCCTTGCTAAAAGTCCTGGCAGCCTAAGTTTGGTCCCTGAAGCCCACATAGTAGAGGAGGAAACCAACTCTAACAAGTTTTCTTTAGACCTCTACACGTACCATGGCACACACACTCACACAAACACAAACAAATAAATAAATAAATAACAAATAAA
>NW_008443378.1:0-462 GCF_000622305.1 Nannospalax galili
GGGGACCCTGGAGAGATTGCTCAGAGGTTAAGAGCACTGACTATTTTTTCAGAGGATCCAGGTTTGATTCCCAGCACCCACATGGTACCTAACCCCAGCCCACAGCTCCAGTTCCAAGAAATTCAACACAGTCTTCTGGCCTCAGTGGGCATTACACACACTGGTGCACTTACAAATGTATCTCTCAACTCTCAGCAGACAAGATTCCATATACAGTAGATGGTAATGAACACAGAGAAACACAACCAGCCAACGTGCAGAGAATAAGACATTGCAGACTGATTACCCCTGACTAGGACACCTATCCCAAACTTCTACCTCCCAAGACTCAGGGATCATTGCAGAAAAGGGTGAGAAAACATTTTAAGAGCAAGAGGAAGTGGATGCAAAGAAACAGAGTTTTCCAGACATCTGGTCAGTTACTCAAATGAACTCACAGCAGTGGTGACAGGATGGACAAAT
>NW_008443379.1:0-462 GCF_000622305.1 Nannospalax galili
CAGGACTTAGCAGCAATAGATGCAGAAATGACTAAACGTTTAATAAAGATTTATCTAACCTTGCCAACATGCCAACAATGTTATTTTCTTCAGGGGAAAAAATTAAATGCTATATAGTACTTGTAATGGCCATTTCGGGGGAAGGGTTTTTGTTTCATTTTTAAAATTACATTTATTTTATTTCTTAAAATTGCTTTGTATGTATGTATGTGGGCCTGTTTGTGCCACAGGCAGGTGTAGAGATCAGAGAGCAACTTTCGAGTCAGTTCTCTCTTTCACCATGTGGGACCCAAGTATTGAACTTAGATCATCAGGCTTGATAACAAGCACCTTTACCCACTGAGCCATCTTACTGACCCCGTTTTTGTCTTTTGAACCGGGGTTCAAACAATGTAGCCCAGACTGGCCTTGAACTCACAATCTTCCTGACAGCCTTGTGAGTTCTGGGATTATAGGCCTGCA
>NW_008443380.1:0-457 GCF_000622305.1 Nannospalax galili
AGAGAGAGAGAGAGAGAGAGAGAGAGAGAGAGAGAGAGAGAGAGACAAGACCAAGGAACAAATAAAGGAACTGTTTTGTTGTAACAATAAAATGGCACTGTAAAAGGAAACGTCATTAAAAGAACAGGAAGAATTTGCTATTAGAAAGTGGCACCCAGGCTGTCCTCAGGTCTCAGAGTGAGCAGAGACAAGTAATGGTGAAAGCAGAGAGAGATTTAGTCAGTGTGGCCACAGGGGAAGAGGAACAGATAAAGGGGTCCAATGGACCCCAAGTCCATCTTTGGGGTACTGGCATGAAGTTTAGATTTAAATAGACTAAGACTTGACAGGGGAGGGCAAGAGGTACTCATAACTAAGCATTTTTTTGTCTTATTGAGACAGGGTCTCCCTGTAGCCCTAGCTAGCCTAGAGCTCACTATGTAGACCAGGCTGGCCTGGAACTCACAGAGATCTGCCT
>NW_008443381.1:0-462 GCF_000622305.1 Nannospalax galili
GGACACGGGTGGGTACTCAGGTCCTCTGCAAGAGCAGCCAGTGACCTTAACTGCTGAGCCGTCTTTCCAGCCCGCCCTCATGTTACTTTTAACAGAAAAATCAATCAAGTAAGATATTTTATTCCTTTAAAGTTTGCCCGGGGTGGTGGCTCACATCTGTAAATTTCAGCACTTGGGAAGTGGAAGCCGGGGGATCAGAAGTTGAAATCCAGCCAGGGATACCGGAGACACTGTCTCACAAACAAACACAAAAACAGTGACATGTATTTGTGTAAACACTGATAGAGAAAGGAACATCCAGTGGGACTGACTGATCAGTCAGGATACCTTCATGACGCACACAACATTCACGAGGTCTCAGTCTGACGGGACAGGCGCACTGGCATAACCCAGAACCCAGGTTAGGTCCTTCCCAACTCGTGCCTGGCCTGTGTGTCAACCCTCCCCAGTGCTCTTTTTTTT
>NW_008443382.1:0-462 GCF_000622305.1 Nannospalax galili
ATTTCTCCCAGTAAGCATGTTGGATAAGATATGTTCATCATATATCTTTTTGTATCACCTATGGTGGTTTGAATGATTAATTTCCCCATATACTCAAATATCTGAACAATTTGTCACCAGCTGGGAGGTCATGGGATCTTCAGAAAGTGTAGCCTTGTTGGAAGAATTATCATTGAGTGTGGGCCTTAAGAGTTCATAACCTTGTACCACTTCCAGCTTTCCTTCTCTGCTTCGTGTTTGCTGTTGAAGATGTGAGCTCCCAGTTTCCTGATTAGTGGCCTGCTGCCACATTATCTCCCTAATTCAGGACTTTACCTATGGAAACATAACCCAAAATGAACTCTTTCTTCCATAAATTGCTATTGATCAATGTATTTTATCACAAAACAGAAAAGAAACTAATGCATTCCCTTTAGTTACAATGGCCTCATAAAATAAATTTTCTCCCTTTCTCTCTCTTTG
>NW_008443383.1:0-462 GCF_000622305.1 Nannospalax galili
GTCAGTCTCTGCACTCAGAAGGGCAGAGGCAGGCAGATTCCTGTGATATCAAGGCAGGCCTCATCTACATTGGGATTCCCAGGGAAGGAGGGGTTGCAGGGAGACACTGTATCAAAAGACAAAAAAATTGTTAATAATATTACACCTGAGCAATGGAAAAAGATGCCTTTCAGTTGCTTGTATTTTCCTTTAGTGTCTTTATTATTTTGGATGTAAGATGGGTGATGAATCACTGTTAACTATTTATTTGTTTGTTTATATATTATTTCTAAGAATATTTTGTCTACAACGATGTAAGTGCACCCATGCATGCAATGTCTGCAGAGGCCAGAAGAGGGCATCAGCTTCTCTGAACCTGGAGTTAAGTATCATTGTTAACAACCATGTAGGTGCTGAGAACCAAACCAGGGACCTGTAGATGAACAGCCAGTTCTCTTAACTGTTGAGCTATCTCTCCAGTCC
>NW_008443384.1:0-462 GCF_000622305.1 Nannospalax galili
ACACACACATACACAATAACAAAGTTTTTAATAGGATAAGCTGGAACTCAACATAGTGCAGTGTGGATGCAAAGGGAAGAAAGGGCCTTCTCTCCCTTTTTGCCCTCTTGAAACCAGGCCACAGGAGAGGCATGGTATACCGCCAGACCCCTCTATAGCTCTCCCTTAATAAAGTATCCCTTTCGTATAACTCTCAATTCATTGTAAAGAGGCACAAGAACCTGGAAACTCCAGTTTCTGCCCTCTAGACTCATATCCATGCCTGTAAAATTTTGGTTCAGCAACCAAGAGAAAGGATATATAATGATTTCAAACTAAACACCCTAGGACACAGGAATTCCTACAACTAGAAATCCAAGCCTCCTTTCAGACCAACAGACAAAATAGAGAGATAAAAATAGGGAGTCCTTTTAGGCAGGGACTATAGTCTACCATGAGCTTGGAAGTACTTACAGAATACGG
>NW_008443385.1:0-462 GCF_000622305.1 Nannospalax galili
AAGATACTAGAAAGATAATGTGGTTCTTGTAAAGCATTTATGTTTGTAAATGATCACATTAAAAAATAAAATGTTACTTTTTGTTGCCTATTGAATAAACAACAATAAAAATACAGAAATTAACTGTTCACTTGGTGCAGCATTCATTGGTGAACGCTAAGGCTGACCGTGATGATTTCAGCGATGTCATTTATTGAACACAAGCCCACACTGGGTAGCTGTTCTCTCTGAGTTGGTCATGACCATTACTGCATGAGGCCCTCATGATACACAACCTAGTAACATTGTTTCAGGGAAGGAACAGGGTGGGAGCTTCTCATGTGTCTTTCAGGGCTAAGGTATCTTCCTCATAGCCTCACAAATTGCTCTTTCTCCCTAAAAGGATTAAGAACTAAGTAATTGACCACCAGGGAGGGGAATTTTTGGTGGTATAGCTGCCCCTGAGTGTCCTAGGGCACTTTT
>NW_008443386.1:0-462 GCF_000622305.1 Nannospalax galili
AATGTCTGCCCGCTCCTCGGCTTCCTCCAGCTCGTGCTGGATCTTGCGGAATTTGGATAGATTTGTGTTGGATTGTTCCTCCTAAGAATGAAAATGGAATTGTAAGAAACATATACTGCAATCATTCAAAGCTCTTTAGACTGGTGGAGTCTGGACTTGGCATCAACAAACAAGCAAAATCATAGCATTTCCTAGATTTTGCTTATCATTGGAATTAATGTTCATTCCGTTGAGATTGGTATCTCATAAATAATCACATCCCTTTTTGCAATCAATATATCTTTTAAATATTTTATTTATTATTTTATGTGTATGAGTGTTATCCCTGCATGTAGGTAAGTGCACCCATGTTGTGCAATGCCTACGAAGGACACAAGAGGCTGTCGGATCCCCTGGAACTGCAGTTACAGGCAGTTGTTAGCTGCCATGTGGGTTCTGGGATTCAAACTCAGGTCTTCTGCA
>NW_008443387.1:0-462 GCF_000622305.1 Nannospalax galili
AGGCCCACTATCTTGTGGAGGCCATAGGAGAGGAGAAAGGTGGGCATTTCCCAGAGTAGGTGCATGTTGTTATGACACGTTCTTTAATTGAACAGCTACTTACTAAGTGCGTGAATGCTGTCCTGCACCCTACGAGGAACTGAAAATATTAACAGCAAATATCTAACCATGTCCCTGCCTACAAGTGCTACAGCAGCATAGAGAGATCGTAAGACACACTGCTGAATTTAAAGCCTGATCATCAGTCTGACTTCCTAGGCATGGACAGAATCCTTCTTGCATGTCAGCCCCATGTAGGGTGCTGTGACCAGAGTCTCTTACATGATTCTTTGTTTTCTGCACCATGTCAGTGGGGAGTTTGGGGGCTTAAGGTCGATTATTCGTTTGTTTGGACTAGCTTTTGCCATGCCGAATTAATTCTTTAGGAAATGTAAATCAACAATGTTCAAAGAATTGACTCTT
>NW_008443388.1:0-462 GCF_000622305.1 Nannospalax galili
GTGCTGCCAGCATTGCTGTAAGTTCATATGAACAAGTTTTCATTGGCCGTAAAGCCTCTGTTTCCTTATGTTCATACACCAAGCCTGGCTCTTACAATCTTTCTGTCCCCTTCTTCTGCAATGGTCCCTGAGCTGTGCATGGGTGAGGATTAATATAGGAGTCCTATTGTGGGACACACACTCTGCAGTCTCTTATTCTCTAAAAATTAGCCCGTTTTGGCCTTCTGTGTACATTGTTCTGTTGTATAAGGAGGCTTCACTAGTGAGAGTTGACGAATGCACAAGTACTCTTTCCACTCCCACCCCGTTCCGATATGTTCCATGATTCTTAAGTGTAAGGATTCCATCTCCACCGTAGATATGTCACCTGGGGATGTGCATCTCTTAGATGTATATTTTCTGTGTTATTACTTGTGGGACTCTGCAATAGTCTTCATCTATTGCAAAAAGAAGCTTCTTTGA
>NW_008443389.1:0-462 GCF_000622305.1 Nannospalax galili
CACAGTGGTGGGTGGACAAGAGGAGGCAGATGCTGCCTCCGTGATCTCAGCTTGGTCTCAGGAGGATATTCCTAGATATTCAGTTAAAAGGGCAGGTCAATCTGGCCATTCTGTATTTGATTTTAAGCAGACACTGAACCCATGCCTGTCTTGTGTTGAGTCTCTGCTCCGCAGGTGGCAGGGAGGAAGGGCAGTATGGCGAACAGAGGGTTTCACAGGCTCCAAGGAGAGAAGGATGAGGGTTTGTGTCTATGAAACGAGCAGAGTGTAGCAGGGTGTATATACTGTGTGTTAGATGATGGGGGGGGACATTTGAGACAGTCAGGGGTCAATCTTCACTGGGCATGGAGCCCTTGGTGATGCCAAGGTGGAGATGAGGGGGTGACGCTCAGTGAGTCCACATCTGCACACAACCCCATATACAATCCTGCTTTGCGTCTATAATGTTGCTTTAAAAAAAAA
>NW_008443390.1:0-462 GCF_000622305.1 Nannospalax galili
TTTTATTTCCTAAAACCTAGTCCAATTCTGTTAGAATAAATGGATTTTTACTACATTACAAAACAAAAATCATGTGTAGTTCATAATCCATGTGCAAGGTCTTTCTTGGATGTGACTCAAAACATAGTTCTATTGGCCCAATGGGATGATCACTGGACAAGGGCACTTGCCACCAAGCCTGGAAAACCTGCTGGGCAGGCAGGCTCTCCACTGAGGCCCTCACCTGTTTCCTGCTTCTGAAGCAGAGCTCCCAGATTCAGGGGCCTTCAGAAGTAAGGAAGATGAAGTCATTGAAGCATTCTGCAACCTACTGGCATGAAAGAAGCCACTAAAATGGCTGTTTCCACAGAGGACTGCTGTTTTCCATGGACTGTGCCCATGGCCACACATGAGCACATGCCTTTAGTATAAAGCCCAGGCTTTCAAAGAGTTTCTTAAACTCTTTTTTTTTTGGGGGGGGGG
>NW_008443391.1:0-463 GCF_000622305.1 Nannospalax galili
GGGGGAAGGGTTGATTTAGCTTTTATGTCTCAGTCACAGTTCATCAGTCAGGGAGGTCAGGCAGGAACTCGGGGCTGGAAAGGAGATAAAGCACAGACCATGGAGGAACTGCTCGGGGGTTTACTCCCCTGGTCTGTACTCAGCCTGCTTTATTATAGAACCCAGGACCACTTGCCCAGGGGTAGTACTGCCCACAGTGGGTTGTGCCCTCCCATATAACTCAACAATCAAGAAAATGCCCCACCTTCCTGGCCACAGGCCAATCGATAGAGGAAATTCCTCTACTGAGGCTCCCTCTTCCCCGGTGTGTCCAGTTAACAAAGGAAGCTGTCACAGCACACCCACAGCTACCAAATATTTTCTGAGCCTATCGCTTTGCCATTGCTTAGCGGATGCCCTCTAGGCTAAGAGAAGCCAGCTCATTTCCTCTGCCTAAGACAGCTGGTGAGGACGGTAATGGAAT
>NW_008443392.1:0-462 GCF_000622305.1 Nannospalax galili
CCCAGCTGGCCTGGAACTCGCTACGTAGACCAGGCTGGCCTCAAACTCAGAGAGATCCGCCTGCCCCTGCCTCCCAAGTGCTGGGATTAAAGTAAAGGCGTACGCCACCACACCTGGCCTTATTTTGTTATAACTAAATCAGAATGTATGTAATACTTGGGAACGTAACATTGTAGTGCCAGGGATCTAGTCTAGGGCTCTGATACATGCCAGGCAAGGACTCTACCAACTGAACTATGCTCCCAGCCCCTTTTATTGACATTAATTACCTTCAGATGCTAAACCAGCTTTGCATTCCTAAGTCCTGGCATCTACTCTTTTATATGTTGGATTTGCTCTTAGTGTTGCTTGAGGATTTTCACTCCTACATGCGTAAGAACTATTGGTCTGGACTTTTCATGTGCTATCTTTGTCTGATTTTGGTATTTCTTATTAGGTTTTTACTGGATGATGCTAATCTAG
>NW_008443393.1:0-462 GCF_000622305.1 Nannospalax galili
CTCTGCAAGAGCAGCCAGTGCTTTTAACTGCAGAGCCATCTCTCCAGCCCCAGGAAGTACTTTCTTAAGTGCCCTGTGCTTAGGGATTACTCCAGGTCTGCCCAGGAGCTCAGAGACTTGTTGGAAACCATGGAGGAAGCCCTGTGTTGGTTCTTGTCCCAACAGTGAACAAAAATGCCAACCCAGACCCACTGCCAAAGAAAGAGGAAGAGAAGAAGGAGGAGGAGGCAGACACTGGGGAGGACGGCCCCAAGCCTATGCCACCCTACAGTTCCATGTTCATCCTCTCCACTACCAACCCGTGAGTATGGCCACAAGGTCAGGGCCAGGTTCCACTGTCTGTGTGCAGTTAGTGCAACACAGGGCCCTTTAGCACCAGCCTGAGTCCCCGGAAACCCTCTGAGCTGTGAAATAACCTCCTTGCTTAACTCACAGAAGAGGAAGATTTGGGCAGGGTGTGGT
>NW_008443394.1:0-463 GCF_000622305.1 Nannospalax galili
GGAATTTGTGGCTTATGAGTACGTGCACCCACACGGACATGCTCAGCTCCCCTTCCATCATCTCTGGCACACGGACTACTCTGCAACCCAGCGGAGAAGGAGCTGGAGACCGCTCTTACACCTGCTGCTGGAAACACCTGGAAGGCGTGTGGCTCTCTGAAGAACTCCATGACATATTCCTATATTGAATTCCATCACAGGATTCTGGATCAACTTTACTAGCAGTAAACTAGGATGATGTTATATGTATGTACTAGGAAAGTCACAGCCAAGACCACACACGTCCATGAAGAAGCACGCTATTGAGCTGCACATCATAAGCTTTCTGGGTTCTTCCATTAGTGATCTTCCTTTGTTTTCAGCACTCAGTGCTCAGTCAACGGCAGATGACAGAAGCTGCCAAAGGTTTAAATTTGTTAGGCAAAACCCACCAAGCTGAGAAAACAATCTATGTGATTTTTTT
>NW_008443395.1:0-462 GCF_000622305.1 Nannospalax galili
CTGTGGATACAATGTGACCAGCTGCCTCACATTCCTGCCACCATGCCTTCCCACCGTGATGGACTGTGTCCTCAAACAGTAAGCCACAATAAACCCTTCCTCCCTTAAGCAGCTTTTGCCAGGCATTTTGTCAAAGCAATGAAAAGAGAAATAGCTAATTCCACGTGGCCTCAGTCATAGTCTAACATCACACTGGTAGTAAAGCAGAGAAACAGAAAGAAACAAGGAGGTTCTTGCAAGAATCTAGAATTAAGACAATGGTCTTAGTTGCCTTGGACCTAAAGGAGGTTGGTTGTGTATCCATGGGCTTCCTGGTAGATTCAATACCATATGTGACACTGATTGTGGTGGCACACACCTTTAATCCCAGCACTCAGAAGGTAGAGGTAGGCAGATCATAGTGAGTTCCATCTAGGCTGGGGCTAGGGAGACCCTATAAAACAACAACAACAACAACAACAA
>NW_008443396.1:0-463 GCF_000622305.1 Nannospalax galili
AAGGTCTTCTACATAATGTCACCATCTGAAAATTATTTTTCCTCAAAAACGTTGATACAAAGATGAAAAGGGTTTGCGTTGAAGGAGCTCAGAATCTTTTAAAATAAACACTTCCTAGTGAGCTTCAGTGCCGGCCAAGTAAGAACATAAAATCTTTACTTTCAAGAACAAAGTATTATGACATGACAGTACATTAGGATGGAGGGGCTGTAAGTCAACATATTTTGATGACCTAAGGGGATTCCGCTATGTTCCTACTATAATATTAAGACTGTAACAGGTGTTCCCTTCGCTGCTCTATACATTCTGAAATGGAAGAAATATGTAGGAGCAAATGCACATACTTGTGCAAAAACAGTAACACATGCCTCCTATGTAGCTGAGAATAACTGAGGCTTTAAGAGATGTTCGATGCCTCCAATAATTCCATTACCGAAAACTTTATTTGAACACTTACTCCACA
>NW_008443397.1:0-463 GCF_000622305.1 Nannospalax galili
AGAACATCTTCAAGCAGTACTCCTGCTCCTAAAGGCTGTGGTATCACTGCTGGATAGTCATCTGCCCCAGGCTGTGATCTTAAATCCTCATCTAGTATTTCCAAATATTCTTGATGTCTTGATATACTTCCCCAGTCATTCTCTTTTGCTTAGATTAGCAAGATTCCTTTCCTGTTGCCTCTAAGAATAAACTAAACTGATAGAATCACTAAATAAAATCTAAACCAATTATTTTTTAAATATTTTAGTCACATTCAGTAAGTAAACCAGTTTCTTTCCAACCTCATTTAACTAATGGAATATCCTACATCCTCGTAGTGTCAGTGCAAATGTTCCTCTGCTCCATCTGTTCCATTTCCACACACCAATTCTATTGTTATTTCTGACCATGTAAGGCCTGGAGAAGTGAGAGTTGGTTCAAATGCTATGTTGGGACAGTCAACAATTATTTTTTGTTGTTGTT
>NW_008443398.1:0-463 GCF_000622305.1 Nannospalax galili
CTGCCACTCAGTCCCAGGCCTCAACAACTTGCCAGGACCTTCTCAATCTTGAAAAATCATGTGGATGCCATTGTGACACTGCCAAGTTCTGCCACCAAATGTAACCCAGTCCCCTTGGACCCAGCTGTACCACCTTCTGGGTGCCGACTCTAGGGAAACACCTTCCTTTTGTCCCAGTGCAGCATGATTTCATCTCAGTGGTGCCACTCTTTTGAATGGTCAGAACTGCTTTCTTAGCAACAGCCTGAGGAGAACACCCAGTCCATAAATTTCTTCTGTCAAACAAAGCAGTCTGTCACCTTCAAAGTTAACCCCACTCAAGTTCTCATGACATGGGGATTTGCTACCTCTCAACCCTCATATGCCAGGCCTCCACTGTCTTGTTTCTCTCAGCACACACTTACCTTCTAGGCCCCACCAAGAATGACCCATCAAACTCCACTTCCAGCCTTCAAGGGCTTTT
>NW_008443399.1:0-463 GCF_000622305.1 Nannospalax galili
AGCTAGCTATTTCAGGAGCAAATTCTGCCACTTTCTTGCCTACAACCTAGTCTCATTTACATCAGACTCTAGGAATAAGCCTTCCTAGCTATGAGGTAAATTATAATATTGAATAAACAATATTTGGGCCTCGCTCAAAGAAATCGTGTTGCTTGGCCAACAGGGGTAGCTGTGAGTGAAAGCTGCGAGAAAAAATGTTTTCATCTTCCTCTCAGCCTCCACTAATGCTGTTTAACTGATTATCAGTTCCATGACTATGGAGAGTTTGGAATGTTGCAAGTTAAAAGCCTAATTACTATTTACCTTGGGCAATCTGTAGCCATCTAAATAGCTATTCCTTGCCATCTTCTATGTCCGACTTATCTTTCTGTGACAAACCTATAAAAACCCTTTGGAATATGTTAAATTATCAGACCACCAACTTCCACCAAGTCAATGGCTAAGAAGCCTGTCCAATAGCATC
>NW_008443400.1:0-463 GCF_000622305.1 Nannospalax galili
CTTGATTGGACCCCTACCCCTATATAAGCTTGTGCCCTTCTACAATAAACAGGATCTGCGCCACCAAACCTGGTCTCCTGTGTCTGAATGCGCCTCCGCTGACACAGTCTCCTTACCAGCCCTGGGGTCCAGGACCTGGCAGAAGTAGCGATGGTTGGAGGCAGTGCCAGGGGAGTGGAAGAGCAACCACAGAGAGGCCTGCGATCAGAGGTGGCACCCAGGAGGTGGTTGCCATGTGCTCGCAGGTGGCACCCATGCCACTGGAGGAGCGGTGCCAGGAGACAGCACCCAGCACCAGAAGAGTGGAGGGGCAGCCTCAGCTGGTGGCATCCATGGGCAAGGGGGGGGTAGATATTTTTATTGAATTTTTGTGTTTTTCATACAGAATATCTTAATCATCTTTATACCCCCTTCCCCACTGACCCCTTCCCATAACACCCCCACTGGAATTCATACAGTCTGT
>NW_008443401.1:0-463 GCF_000622305.1 Nannospalax galili
TATATATAATAAAAGGAAAAGGAACTTGAGCCTAGCATTCACCTCTCTGTTTCCTGATGGTCACACCCGAAGTCCTGTGAGGACTTCTAGCACTAGCACACCCTTCGTAAAGGTTTCCTGACCGGTATAGGAGGGAAGTGACGCAGAAAATGCTCCTGTCTGAAGTGGCTGGAGCCAGGGCACCTCCAAGGCTAGCTCTTCTGAAAACCTTTTCTAGGTCACTTTCCTCCCTCCCTGACATCTTCACAATTTCTGTATAGACCCAGTAGGGCATGACAGACACCAACTTAGTCCTAAGACACCTGCCAACCTCTCCACAGAGTGTGGCTTTCTGCAATGGCTGTGTGGCCTTGCACGAGGCACTGTCCAGTTGATAGCCTTAGTTTCTCCTCGTATATGGATGTGTGTGAGTCAATGACACTTTGCAGGCACCACACATCAGCTCAGCCCATGCAAGGCCTCT
>NW_008443402.1:0-462 GCF_000622305.1 Nannospalax galili
CTCAATGTGCCATCACAGTGCTCATTGTCCCCTCACAATGCCTTACTGTGTCATCACAATGCTAGTGTGCCATCTTGATTCTGAACGTCCCTTCACAGTGTGCCAGTGTGTCATCACAACGCTCAATGTGCCATCACAATGCTGAATGTCCCCTCACAGACCCAAATGTGCAATCAGAATGCACCAATGTGCCATTACAATGTTCCAATATGACTTCACAATAATCCGTGTGCCAACACAATAATCCATGTGCCAACACACTGCACAACGTCATCTCACAATGCAGCAATATGTCATCAGAATGCTCAGTGTGCCATCACAAAGCCTCAGTGGCCAATCACAATGCACCAATTTGTCAACCCAGTGCTCCATTGTGTCATGACAATGATTAGTGTGCCACCACAAGGCCCCAATGTGTCATCACAATACCCCAATTTGACATCACAATGCTCCAATGTGACA
>NW_008443403.1:0-457 GCF_000622305.1 Nannospalax galili
AAAAAAAAAAAAAAAAAAAAAAAAAGCATGCCTAGAAAAGAGAGAACAAAAGGAGCATTACACTCTTCTGAAGATTTCAGAGGAGCAGGCAGACTTACTAAGAGACACATGTCTTTAACTCAGTTCAGAAGCACCATACTAGGGGCAGTGATTCAGGGCAGGAAAAGTTCACCATCCTATTACAGGATAGGTATTCTGTCCACCTCTTTAGAAGGTGAACCCTCCTTCCTGGGGGTGGTCCTATGATCAGGTAGTTGACATGGAAGGACCGGAAAGTTAAGATTCCACTCAGGACAGAGATTCTTATTTTCTTGACCAGTTAATCTTATGGAACTTTTTGGCTAGTGTAACATCTGCGTAGGTAACCTCCAAATCATTTAGGAATCAGATTAGAGTCCCCAGATACTTTTAGCATGATTGGCCTTTGACACAGAGCAGGCTGCCAGGAGGCCCGAGA
>NW_008443404.1:0-463 GCF_000622305.1 Nannospalax galili
TATCATCTATCTTCTACCAATTACCCTCTGCCTACCTATATTCCTAGACTGAATATAGATCTAGAAACTAGGGCAAATAAAATTTGTGAAAAATTTTGCCTTGATTTCTCCTTCCCCAAAATACAGACTGCCTGAGAGGGCTGGATCCGACTTCCATCAGTGTAGTGGCTCTGATCCCAGCAGACAACTAGAGAGTGCTTGTTCCGGCCTCCCTCTGGCATAGGGGTTGAGAACTCAGGGGACCGCCTGAGAGTGCCTGGACCCTGGGGCCCCTCACTCTGTGCTGGGCCTAAGATATCCCAGGCATTCCTCTAGGTTTTATTGAAGACTGACAAGCTCTGTTTTTCCTATCTAGCTGTTTTAGCTCCTGGAAAACTTTCTCTACTTGAACCTTGCTGTCAGTCTAAACTGGGTATCCAGTCCCCTAACTGGGATTACATGTGTAGGGAAGCTGCGTTCAAAA
>NW_008443405.1:0-462 GCF_000622305.1 Nannospalax galili
TACATGCAGACAATACACTCATACACATAAAATAAAAATAATGAAGTAATTTTTAAAAAAGAAAATATGGGCTCTAGCTTTGACTCTTAAAAGTGTCTCTTGCTTCTGTAAATTAAAATGATTAATTCAAGGTGACTCTCAGTGTTTGATTGTTTTTCTTCAGCTCAATGGAGCACAAACATACTGCTATGGGTAGTTTGTAGATGTCGATAAAACATAATCTCCAGCTCATTGACCTCTCCCATGTCCATGAGGTAAAAATTAAATAGAAGCCATCCCACTTCCTTCAATCTACATTCCAGGGACAATGCTCTTTATATTGAAGCAACCAAGTAAGCTATCTAGAAAGAGTGTTGTTAAAAATCCGAAAAGGAGCCAAGGGTAGTGATGTATGGCTTTAATCCCTGAACTCATAAGGCAAAGTAAGGCATACTTCTGTGACATCAAGGCCAGCCTAGTCTA
>NW_008443406.1:0-454 GCF_000622305.1 Nannospalax galili
TTCCTCCCCTCAGCGGAGGGGATCCTCAAGACATTAGTAAGGATGAAGACAGAGGAGACAGAAGTATGATGCCACATTATGGAGATGCCTGAACAAAAATGGCCTGACTCAGCATCCATTTCAACCAAGATGGGACCTGAACTGTTCTGAGGACTTGTTCCTTCAGATTTCTCCCAGAACTGTGCTCTCAAACAAAGGCCTTGCTTTCTCATTATTGAAACTGTACATTCAGCATGAAATGGGGAAAGAGAAACAGAATTTGTCTTATCAGGAAGTTTTCCCTTTCTGAACCCTATTGACAGAACAGCATACACAATGACAAACAGATGTTATCAATCCAATCCCACCTATTGTTTACAATGTAGATAATCGGCTGCTTCCAATGACTATCCACTGCTTGCGGCACTTGACATTCACAGCACACACACACACACACACACACACACACACACAC
>NW_008443407.1:0-463 GCF_000622305.1 Nannospalax galili
CAAAGTTGTTTCTGAGTTCTGATGCGCCCTCCTGTGGAAGTCGGCCAGCATTACCCTCTTACAGTACGATTGCCTTTGTTCAGTCTCATACCTGCTACCTTGTGACTTAAGATTTCTTTTTGTAAATAATTTTTGTTAAATTTATTCTTTGACAAATTCACTCATATTCATGACACATTCTGACTTCTGTCACACCCCAACCTCCTCTCTTATCTCTGTACAACCCCTGCCAACTTTTTGATTTCTGACCTATGTAATTACAAACTATAATTTTACTCAAATAAAATGTATTTGCACCCTACTTTCCCTCCTCACTACAACTCCCTTTCCCACATTCATGCTTCTTTGTTTGTTTGTGACCCACTGAGTTTAACCAGGGCTGTCTGTGTGACCAAGGATTTGAAACTATCCATTAAAGTAATAGTAGTAGTAGTAGTAGTAGTAGTAGTAGTAGTAGTAGTAG
>NW_008443408.1:0-463 GCF_000622305.1 Nannospalax galili
CAAACTTAATCTAATTGGCTATTGCTATGATGGTTGGGTAATACAGAACATGGCTGGTTGGGCAGTCAGAGCAATGGGTGGGGCTGAATCCTGTGGTGGGTGGATATTAATTTCATTGCCAACACTACTTTTACAGGAATGTATAATGTAATCACAACAGGGGTGCCATTTGCTCCCCCTTCTTGTCTTGGGCATGAGATGGATTTGTGAAAATTTAAAAATTTGAGCCTAGAGGAGAGTTCCTTTTTTATTTTTTAAAAAATATTTTATTTATTCTTTTTATTTTATATGTCTGTGTGTACTGCCTGTGGTGTAGGTAAGTGTGCCCATGTTGTGCAATGCCTGTGGAGGATAGAAGAGGGTGCTGGATCCCCTGGAACTGGAGTTACAGACCGTTGTTAGCTGCCATGTGGGGTGCTGGGATTCAAACCTGGGTCTTCTGCAAGAACAGCTAGTGTTCTTA
>NW_008443409.1:0-463 GCF_000622305.1 Nannospalax galili
CACCCTTTAGGGTCTTTCACATGTCTGGAATTTGCTAAATAGGCCAGGCTGGCCAGCCAGAGCTCTGGGGATCCACCTGTCTCTGCCTCCCCAGCATTGGGATAACCTCCCCAGCATGCACCACCACACCTGGCTTTTTAATGTGGGTTTTGGGGATTGAACTCAAACACTATCAGCTGAACTGTCTCCCCAGCCCTCACATTCATTCTTTAGTCCCAGAAGCCCAGGTTCTCTGGCTCAATTCTATCTCACATTTCAAGATGGTGTTTGTGACATGTTCGGTCCGATGGCCTGTGGGGTCAGCCCTCAGGGAATGGGCTTTAGTCAGACCCACCCTGATTTCCCAGCACTAATAAATACTGTCAGCCTTTCTAAATGACTGAAAAGCTTTCATTTTGAAGGGGGATAGCTTGTGATTTTGCCAGTTTTGTTTCCCAGTTTTTTTTTTTTTTTTTTTTTTTAA
>NW_008443410.1:0-463 GCF_000622305.1 Nannospalax galili
TATCTTTATGTGCATTTATTAACTTACAAAGGAATAAGTACCCAGTACCTAACCTTGCACCATGGCTCAGAGCCCGGCATATCAGACTGCATCACCATAGTCACCACTAGCATTCGCTCATGCCTCCAGGGTGAGCAATCTCACCCCAGGTCCATAAGAGTTAGGCCATTCTGTCCTTGAGCTGCTATGCGGCTGTGCATTTCCCATGCAACGTGCGCTACCTGCTGTTCATTGCTTCCATCCCAAGATGGACACCCTCTCAATAGTCCATACTCTAGGGCAGGCCCTGCCCCTTAGAGAATCTTGCCAATTCCCTCTTCCACTAAGGTACATGAGCCTTGGAGGGGGGTATAGATGGAGGGTGATCTCTCTTGTATCATGGAAGATAATGGCTTCTTGAGCTTCTCATTAGTCTTTAGGCCATGGCCACTGATCTATCTCAGTGGTGTTTCTTCTACTAGAA
>NW_008443411.1:0-463 GCF_000622305.1 Nannospalax galili
CCTACATCAATGAACAATCAAGACAATCCCCTACAAACATGCATAGGCTAATCTAATCTAGGAAGTTCCTCAATTGAGACCCCCTTTTCAGATTATTCTAGGTTGCATCGAGTTGACAGTTAAAATTATCTAGGACCTATATGAAATACTATTTTGCCTTTAAAATAGGAGAGAAATCCTGTCATTTGTGACAACATAGATGGAATTAAAGAACATTTTTCTAAGGGAAATAAGCCAGGCGCACAAACACATCCTCTCATATAGAGGATCTCAATCAATCAAACTCATAGAAGAAGAGAGTAGAGTGATATTCTACATGGGCTGGGGGCAGAGAGGAACAGATAGATTGTTGTTGTTGTTGTTGTTTTGTTTTATATATATTTTACCAAGAGGTGGATGTAATTAATGATAGTGTAATACATATTTCAAAATTGCCAAGAGAGTACCTTTTAACTGTTTTTAC
>NW_008443412.1:0-463 GCF_000622305.1 Nannospalax galili
AGGGGACAACTTGCTAGAGTTGTTTCTTTCCCTCCACCAAGTGGGCCCCAGGGGTTGATTAAACTCAGGTTACCAGCATTAGTGGCAGGCACCTGAACCAATCTCTTAAACCATTTTAATTGACAAAGCCTCATCAATCAATCAATGAAGATGATGTTTACTATTCTGTGTGACAAGTCATTAGCCTACTGAAATTTCCCAGTCATGTTAGCCTAGCATTCTTCCAGTGACTACACATTTCCTGAAGGCTGTGTAGACGTTCAGAAAAAGTATCACCCAACCTATCACAACTGTCATGCTGCAGCTCCCACTGTTTAGACCACAGAAGGCCAGGATATTTCTTTTGATTCAATGATGGCTACTTCTCTCACAACAAGAAATCCAACTTTTACAGCAGAGAAAACTTGCCTTTTCTTCCCTGCCATTTGGTCAGTGGCTACAATTTACTTAATGAAATTATTGC
>NW_008443413.1:0-459 GCF_000622305.1 Nannospalax galili
ACAATTGTTCTGTAAAGAACAGGTGTGTGTATGTAAGGAGACTGATAAAAAGTGCTAACAGAATGGGAAGGAAAGCTATGGAGATCCCAAAAGATGTGTTGGAGTTAAAAAGGCATTGCAGAGAGCTGTAGCATATGACAGCACAGAGAAACACGTCATGTTCACAAAATCCCTTTCCAAAATGCAATCACTCAGCTGTACCTGTCATACGAATCCTCTTAACTATGTGATAGTCATTATCCTGCAAAAGCCTCCAGACGTAGAAAATAAGATTACAGCTATTTTACAATGCCAAGAACATCATGAAATTACATAAATACCTCTGTAATCTCTACAGCCCCATAATGAAAAAGCTATCCCCCATGCCCTGTGAATCATCAATAAAATATATTTTTCTATCTGTGCAACAGGAAAATGCTTGTGTGTGTGTGTGTGTGTGTGTGTGTGTGTGTGTGTGTG
>NW_008443414.1:0-463 GCF_000622305.1 Nannospalax galili
TTCTGAAAACGAGACTGCCACTAGCGATGGTAGCCTGAGGGTTCTGTGGAAACCCAGGCCTCTGTGCTGCTGGGGTGTGTTGCAGAGAGCAGTGAACCTGGCAGTCCGTGGTGGCTCCAGGTGGGGCAGGCAGGCTGTCTCCACGAGCATGCCGGCAAGCCCCTTATGCAGTGGGGCAGGAAGGTCCCTCTTGGAAGCACCCCCTAGACTCCCCCATGTGCATGCTGGGAACTCCCAAGCTGCAAAAGAGAAGATCCAGGTGGTGCTCAGAGCTGTCTTCAGGGCGACAGAGCAGGAGTGGCCAGAGATCATCAGTTCTCCTTCCGGCACTCAAAGCATGAGCTTAAAGAAGGCACTAAATCGTTGGCCAAGCTCGCTCCTCCCCTGATGTGAGGGAAGGAAGGTCTGTGTACCCAGGGGATTCTGCCCCACGTGCAGGTCGACTGTTTCTGTTAAGGGGACA
>NW_008443415.1:0-463 GCF_000622305.1 Nannospalax galili
CCCCCCCAGAGACCCTCCCTCTCAGGGGCCACCCTCTGACCCTGGAAATCTGGAGTGAGTTTGGGGGGAATTTAGACGGATGTTGCTCTTGCCAATTTCCTCTGGAAATTAAGTGAAACCAGGCGGCGACTCACTCAGGAGAGAAGCAGAGAGATATGAGGACAACAGGGAAAACAAATACGGGAGGTGTTTGTTTGCAAAGCCATTGCTTCTGCCTTGCTGGGCCTTCCTCAGGAGGAAGGGGACCTCTGGCAGGGCCCTTCAAGCAAAGCAAGTCCCTAACCAGCCGGCCTTCCACTCCTCAGCCACTCCGGCATCTCACCCAAGGTGCCCAAGGCACTGGGCCTACTGCTGACCACACTCCAGGCTCTTGTGCCCTTCTGAGCCTGGCACAAGCTGCTTCCTCTGCTTGGAATTACTTCCTCAAATCACTTTCTGGAAAATCTCTATTCAACCCTCAATA
>NW_008443416.1:0-463 GCF_000622305.1 Nannospalax galili
GATGCTTTCTTCTTGATACCCTTACATCCAGACTCTCACAACCTCTTTGCATTTACCTGGGAGGACCGTAACACAGGGATGGCTTCCCAACTAACTTGAACTGTCCTGCCCCAGGGTTTCAAGATAGCCCTCACCTCTTTGGACAGGCTCTGGCCCAGGAGCTAACCTCCCTAGATCTCAACACCTCCACCATTCTGCAGAACGTAGATGACCTTCTTCTTTGCTCTCCATCTCCTTTTCCAAGATTCATACAATCAAGCCCCTCAACTTTCTAGGGGACAGGGGATATAGGGTATCTCTGGTTAGGGCACAGCTTTCTCTCCCTCAAGTCAAATACCTGGGGTTCCTTCTCACACTCACATCCCACTGCTTAACTATGGGCAGAACAAATTACTTAAGGTCTTCAAAACCCCCACAACCAAGGAGGAAATCCTGCCCTTCCTAGGCATTGCAGGATACCTGC
>NW_008443417.1:0-463 GCF_000622305.1 Nannospalax galili
TTTTTTCAGGCTGGTTGTTTCCAGTTTTATGCATTTACCTGAAAAATTTATTGGAAACAAGTCAGCACATTCAACAAATCATATGAGTCTGACTGAATAGCAGCATGGGGAAGAGTGAAAGCAGATCTCTATCTCTAAATCTGCCTAAACTCAACTCCAAATGGAATAAGAATTTCAACATAAGACTAGTACCAGGACAGTAGGGAATAGGCATTACCACTGGGGGATGGGGAAAGTGGGAGTGTTCATCTGGGTTGGGAGGAGGGAGGGACATGCGAGAGATCACAGTTTAGGGGGGATGAAAATTAGGAGAGGGAGTATGGTGGGAGGCAGGTGTTATTGTGGGAAGGCTGGGTTAATAGGGGCATTGGGGCTGGGATTGGATGAGGGTGCCCAGATGGAAAGAAAAAGATTAGAGATGAATGAATGAATCTTGGGGGTATAGGAAACCCAGAGGAAAATG
>NW_008443418.1:0-463 GCF_000622305.1 Nannospalax galili
ACACAATAAATAAAAATTTTTTAAATCAGAAAAAGATCCTATTTTCTAGCCCAGAACTTGGTACACACAGTAGCTTGGTAAATGGTCAGTTAATGAAGGAATAAATTGGTTTTTGTCTTGAAATCCTGGGCTTCGATTGAAAACTTAAGTCCATATTTCATAAAGCCACACTGAAAGGAAAACTCTAGGGCACTCTGTAGCATGGTCAAATGTTGGATTGAGTCTCTATTTTATTTTCAGTGACCAATAGCCTGGTCTGACTGCTGAGGCCCCCAACTCTCCAGCAGGCTAACTCCTGAGAAGGCCCACAGGCTGGACAAAATGACTTGCCTCTTCTTCCACCGTGCCATTAAGCACTCTGGCTTCCGCTCTTTCTTTTTCCATGAAGGGAATAAGGTGGCCAACAGCCTTCTTCATGACCCGGGCTGACTTTATAACCTGCAGAAAAGCAGAGTCAGACATC
>NW_008443419.1:0-463 GCF_000622305.1 Nannospalax galili
GTGATTCTGACGTGAATTTCTTTTGTAGTTTCTGATTCTTGTGTGAGACTCTGCCTTCCTTTGTTGAGTTTTGATCTGCTTCTTTTTTGTAAACTTTATGTGCTTTTTTGGTTTACTTGTTGAGCATGAAAAACTGGTTGGTATAGGCTTCAGTTTCTGTCTTTTGATTTTATATTGGAGTGGCCTCATTGCTTTTGTCTTCAGGAGTTCCCATAAAGGCCCAAGTCAGATGAGGCTCAGGTGCTCTCAGGCTTTCTCCTAAGGTATGGGTCTCTCCAGGAAAGATGCTGGCCTCAGGAATTTGGGGTCTGGGCTGGCCTAGGAAAAAGGCCCAGGAGAGATGCTGGTCTCAGGATGCTGATGGCTGTGCCACCCAGGGAAGTAAAGGGGGCTGAGGGTGGCACCTGGTCCAGAGGGTTCCTGGGAGCTGCAGGGAGGGACTGGGTTGGTCTGGATGCAAAGG
>NW_008443420.1:0-463 GCF_000622305.1 Nannospalax galili
TGCTCAACTCCTTTCAATAAACAAGAACATTCTACAGACAGGCAAATACATCGGCCTCAGCTCAGCTTCCCAGATTGGCCCAGATCTTTCAGTCTACCCTCAGTAATGCCACCAGACTTGTGTAAGTCTAACCCAGTATGCTTCCTGATACAATAGGTCTACTGTAGAGAACACACAATCTCCCTTAAATAGTTACGTCTTCACAGTGCTTCACACGGGTTTTCATTTCCCTGACCTGCATCTCTGTCCCTTCCCACTCAGCTGTCTGTAAACCGCAGTCTCTTATAAGCAACAAAAGTAGATGGAGCAAGGACGATGCCGAGGGTGAGTGGGTGGAGATGAGCAAGATATTCCAGCTGAACACCACAGTTCCCACATTCCCGGGTCACTTGAAATGTTGGTCTGTATTCGTTTTCTCCTTGCTGTGACAAAACACCTGTCAAAAGCAAGTTAAAGAAGGAAA
>NW_008443421.1:0-463 GCF_000622305.1 Nannospalax galili
AGTTGATGTGGTAAATGACTCCATGATATAAAGTTCCAAAATGACAACATTTTCAAGATTGCAGAAGTATCTTTGAATAGGGTTGGGGTAGGGAAGGAAGCTAGAAACAACTATAAAAAGGAGAACATTAGGGAAATTGTTAGAATAAACAGTCTTGTCTCAGTTGAGGTGGCGGTTACATGAAGACTACATGGGATAAAATATGATAAATATGAGAGTGTAACCCACTGTCTGACATTACATTATAGTTATATAGGATAAAGTCATCGAGGAGACATGAGACATATCTGTATTAACTCAAAATTTCCTGTGAGCCTAGAAGGAAATAAGAAGTGTTGAGATCCTACTTCACATTCTCGATCCCTTTCCTTGTTGTTCCATGTGCCCTCTGGTCAGACTGGACACCACAAACAGGAGTTGAAAATGGCTGAGCCTCGAGAATAGGAAAGTCTATGCTTCTCCA
>NW_008443422.1:0-463 GCF_000622305.1 Nannospalax galili
TACAGGGAGACCCTGTCTCAAAAACACCAAAAAAAAAAGAAAGAAAGAAAGTAAAGGGATGAGAAATTAGTACATTGCTGCCACATAAGGTGATGTCTGTCCAGGATGGCAGAGATTCCAGAGACTCCAGGACATATCCTTACTTATGGCGTTCTTTGTTAGCTGTTGGTCCAGGTGCCTGATGCTGGCCTCTTAGCTGAACAGGTCATATCTGCTTTAGCCTATCCTGTCTGTCTGGTCACAGCTGGTGATCTCTAATCCTGGAGAACTTCTAGTTAAAAGAGGCATCCACAGTGGTTCAGAGGAAGCATGGAGACCTGGGGTTGTGCAGGCATCTGCCTGGCCTGGGCTAGCTCTCCCCAGCAGGGGAGGAGTGCTTAACACCTGACTCACCAGAGGGTGGCAGCTATCTCAGTACCCTCTTCCCACTGAAGGGCCATGGTGTCTTGGGGAAGACACTTCA
>NW_008443423.1:0-463 GCF_000622305.1 Nannospalax galili
TGCTGCTGCTACAGGAAGGAAAGTGGGCTCCACAGATTAATTCCCACTTTCAGCAAGTATTTACTGAGCACCTACTGTGCATTTGATCATGTGCACTGGGACTTTCATGATAAAGAACACAGCCTCAATCCCAGCTCACCTGGACCTGTGGTCTAGAGGGGAGACAGATACTAAGAGAGGAACATACTGTTTAACACACTTCCAGACAGGAAGAGACGGTTTGCCAGCTCTCATGGATGCTGCCCCGCCTCGATTCTGCATGTCACTCTGGTGACCACCCTAGGGGGAAAGTGAGAGCCCGGGAGGGGGCCGGGGGTGCAGGCCGAGAAGGGGGTGCAGGCCGAGGGGTGGGGTGCAGGCCAGAAAGGGGAGATGCAAGCCGAGGGGGGGGTGCAGGCCGGGATGGGAGGTGCAGGCCTGAAAGGGGGGATGCAGGCCGGGAGGGGAGGTGCAGGCTGGAAAG
>NW_008443424.1:0-463 GCF_000622305.1 Nannospalax galili
ACACACACACACTGATAGCCTCTTGTAAACTGGCTCTATTAACTTCATCTTAGATAGCCTGTTCTTCCAGGTCTAGAAAAGGAAGGTTCAGGGTCAGGACAAGCCCAGGCTTCCTAACCCCTGGGCTTCCACAGGAGCTATATGACAAGCATTTGATAGAGCCATTGTTAATTGACTCTGTTTTCATTGTTTGTTTGATTTTATAACTCAACTAGTCTCCAAGGAATAAACTTTCTAGTCCACCATATGTACTATACAGTTAATTATAACACACTCCCTCCCTTACCCATGGACCCTGAACATAAGGATGTTTCTAGCCTACATATGGTGAACAATACTGTTCATGCATTCTACCCTCAACGCATTTCCTGGAGCCCTCACACAGTGGACATTAATGACTTCTTTGGGCCCCTTTTGAACAAAAATGAAAATAAGCAGCTGTCATGCTTTAACTTTAAAAAAA
>NW_008443425.1:0-463 GCF_000622305.1 Nannospalax galili
GTAACTTAAGTCCTACACTGAGAGGGATACAGAGGAACAACTCAGGCTTCCTCATTGGGAACCCCCACACACCAAGGGAAAGACACCTGTATGGTCATGGGCAGTCTTGCAGGCTTGTAGGAAGCGGCGGCCATGCGGGGTGAGCCAGTAGATGAAGTCATTGTGGTACTGGAAGGACTCAATGCGCTGCTGCATCAGCAGTGTGAGATCACTGACTGCCAGGTAGTAGCTGCTGTCTCTACACAGAAGAGGGTTGGGAGAGAGGCCGAGCCCTGAGCGGCTCCCTTGCAGGAATCCTGCCCAACCACAGAACTACCTATTTCCCTTCTTGCCCTCTAAAGTCTCCTCACTAACACCAAATATCTCCCATCATGAGTAAGTCCTGGCAAATCAGGGCAGGACCTATCTCCTCTCCAACCAGAGACCAGGAGCCCTTCCATCTTCTTTATCTGAGAGCCCAGGG
>NW_008443426.1:0-463 GCF_000622305.1 Nannospalax galili
GTAGAACATGGAGGACTTACTCATAAGGAGCAGGAGTTTCGGTTTTCTCTATGTTACCCCCAGTCCCCTCAGATGAGGTTCACATACTGCACGTTGTGCATGGCAGAGGCCTTGTTTCTTATGTTGGTGACAGCTATAAATTGTAGATTTGGGTTTTCCGAGAACTGATTCTCTGAAGGGGACCTCCCACTGCCTCTGAAGGCCAGTCCTGGTCCTCTCTACACACATGGTCCTGGTCATCCTGTCCTTGATGTTGTACCTCTCCCATTACAGGCACCAAGATGTTTTCCATTATTTTTCTATTAGTCTTCTATAGCCCCAGTATGCCTTCGCCTATGCCCTAATTAACTTTTAGAGCTAAAATTCAATATGGGAAGTTAAAATAAGAAGAAATAGAAAGTGCTGTGATAATAAAATAATTCCCAAACTAAAATATATAAATATATTTTAGAATATAAATTCA
>NW_008443427.1:0-463 GCF_000622305.1 Nannospalax galili
TAAGGGGTCCACGTTTGAAGGAACTCCTTGGAGAGTTCTATCCTCTGTTTCGGGAACACCTCGAATAGTTCGATGACATCCTTGGTCCTACGCAGCCCCTCCCTGGTGCCTATCAACTGAAAATGTTCTCAGAGGTAATTGCCATTAATAAGAAAAATCATGTGTTTGCTTGTCAGGGAAAGATGCATCTGGAGGGCCTGTCTCTGTGGCTCTTCAAAGAAAGCAAACCCATCCCTGAGATGTCATGGTTGTTGTTGTTTTTTGTTTATTTGTTTTATTTGTTTGTTTGATTTTATTGTTCTTGGTTCCAGAAATACCCATGTCTCCTACCTGATGCTGAAATACTTTGTTAATTTTAATTTCACTTTAAAGATTTGTTTTCTGAGTTTTTCTGCCTGCAAGTATGTAAGTGCAGCCATGAGTTGATATGTCTGCAGAAGTCAAAAGAGGGGTTCAGATCTGC
>NW_008443428.1:0-463 GCF_000622305.1 Nannospalax galili
AGAGATGGGCAGGAGAGATGGGAGGGTGAATGAGGCTGGGGGAGTCAAGGCGTGGAGGCACAATCGACTTACCCAGGAGAGAGGCCGGTGAGGTTGTGCAAGCCCAGGGAAACAGAGGGAGGTGAGGGCAGGACCAGGCCCAGAGAGCACCTGGGGCCCTGGAGAAGGAACTGAGTACATCTGGATGCAAGGGATCAGGAAGCAGTGGTGGCCCTGGGCCGAGTTCAGCCCTGGAGTCTAGGAAAGAGGCTGGTGAGCTGTGCAACCCAGGGAAGCAGAGGGAGGCCCATTCTCCTTTTTTGCCCCTTCAGTGGTCCTATATCATGCACTGTATCTACAAATGTTAAAAACCAAGAATAGCCAGGAGTGGTGGCACACACCTTCAGTCCCAGCACTCAGGAGGAAGAGGCAGGCAGATCTCGGTGCGATTGAGGTCAGCCTGGTCTATATGGTGAGTTCCAGG
>NW_008443429.1:0-463 GCF_000622305.1 Nannospalax galili
ACAAAATTGGGAACAGTCTAAATGGGAAATAATAGGGCGTTGGTTAATTGAATTATTGAACACATTTACAATGGGATAATAGCCATTGAGAAAGTTTAAAAGGGCACTATAAAATATTTTTATAGTATAATTTCAGCTTATTAAAAAATCTATTTATAGGAAAAGGACTGGGAGGCAGCATCCAGAATGAATGGCAGTTACCTTGGTGATGGAATAATAGCTTATTTTAATTTTCTGTCCTATTTTCTCAGTTTTTTATGGTGACTATATATTACGCCATTACAAAACTGAAACAATCATACACTCAGAGGTCTGAAGCACAGCACGGACCACTTGCTCTTCCCGTAGTCCACAGTAGGTTGTAGACCTGGTATCCCAGCACCCCGTGAGCTTTTCTTGTGTGTGTCTGTGCCGGATGCTTTAGTGTCAACCTGACACACCTGGGTTGAGGGAGCCTCAATTG
>NW_008443430.1:0-463 GCF_000622305.1 Nannospalax galili
AATAAAAATAATAAATAAATAAGGATAACTAGCAGACCAGACCATATAGAAGGAAAATAATGAAAATAATGAGTTCTCTGTTAGGACACTGTCCTAGTTTGCTTTCTGCTGCTGGAGTAAACACTGTGACAAAACAAAAACTAGCTTGTGGAGAAAAGAATTTATTTCAGCTTACAGTATATTTCTTCATCAGGGGAAGATAGGGCAGAAGTTCAAGCAGGAAACTGGAGGCAGGAGCTGAAGTACCGACCATGGATGAATGCTGCTTACGGGCTTGCTCCCCTGACCTGTGTCCAGTCTGCTTTCTATACAACCCAGGACCACCTTCCCAAGTGTGGTACCACCCACAATGGGCTGAACCCTCCCACATGACTCAATCAAGAAAATGTCTCATGAACATGCCCACAGTCCACTCCAATAGAGAAAAATGGTGGTGCATGCATTCAATCCCAGCACCCAGGAC
>NW_008443431.1:0-463 GCF_000622305.1 Nannospalax galili
AGAGCCCACTTCCTTCTTCATTTCAACTGCACAACACCTTACTCTTCACATTCAGAATCAAGGACGCCACTGAGCACATTGTTGTGTTCTAAAACAAGTCTTTGATAGAAGTGTCACATCATCTACCCAGTCCCTGACCAAGGGACTCACTATACCAACATTGCTGTTATGATCCGTCACCCTTTGCCTTACTAGGAGATGGAAGAAGTACTTCTTCCCAACCTCTAGTCCACAATGACATTCTGGGAGCATTGGCATGGTACTGTCCTGTGTAGTGAATGTTAATCCAGTCCAAAATGTCCTACATTCATTGCCATGGCTTTCATCTGGAAGATACTATCTCCAAGATGATCTAATAGTCAGTCTGAGCCTCTTTCCTAACGGCCTCTCTATAGTCCTAAATTATATGCCCAATTCTCAATCCACTGACCTTGGCTTTGCAGAACCCATTAAATCTCCTTTA
>NW_008443432.1:0-463 GCF_000622305.1 Nannospalax galili
ATACACACACATATTTCCACTTTATTTACTGTAACATGCTACAGTGTAAAAAAATCAAAGCATAACTAGGACATAATAATTGTATAAATTATAACAGGGAGAGGAAGCTTCACATTGTATAAACACAGACCGTTGGCTGCACAATGCTTGACAAGCAGCTAGTAAAGTTCAAGAGTGTCCCAGGCTGCTTTGCTCATTGAGTCTCAGTCTCTCTTCTCCCCTCCCCTCCCCCACCTCTCTCTAATCATATAATAGGGTTCTCAGGAAGTTTAGTTTTTCTTTCTCATCAGGGGAAGCCCTTAATTGCTGACATATGGGATAAATGTCTCATTGTATGTGTCAAATCCACCTATACCTACTGGCAGGGAAAATCCCTGCAATGCCCAGTAGTCACTGACTATTTAGTATTTACTGTTCTCTTCTCTGGTTTCAAAGGCATCTCAACAGAACATAATTAATTTTT
>NW_008443433.1:0-463 GCF_000622305.1 Nannospalax galili
AACCAATGTTCTTAACCTCTGAGCCATCTCTCCAGCCCTAGGATCTGATGAGTTTTAACCAAGCTTAAGTTTTTAACATTTTACATTTCCTTTAATAAAATTCCACTGTGAAATTTTTAAATTCTCTACTTACCTTTCGTAATTCATCTGAAATGAGAAACGGATCACAAAAAGAATCTAAACACTTGACGATATGTCCACTTTCTCGTACAATATTTTCATCATATAACCGTTTGAAAAATGACATTGAAAGTTGTGTGCAAGGTACGTTTATAACTTCAATTTTTTTCACTTCACTTCCTGAAAGACATTTTGTAAAGAACAAAAAGGTAAACACGAATTTAGCATTTTTAGTAATTTCTAAACTTTTTTTAATAAAAAATTTTCTTTTTAAAGCAGGGTTTCACTATGCAGCCCTGGCTGGCATGGAATTCCCTAAGTAGACCAGGCTGGCTTTGAACTC
>NW_008443434.1:0-463 GCF_000622305.1 Nannospalax galili
AAAATACACCATCATATTCCCCAGGGACGAGACGATCGGGTGGTATCCGGTGCTCACTGGCTCCTAACAGCTTGCCAGGAGGCTTAATTTTATTCTGTGCGTATGCTCACTGGGGTCCCTTGAGTGAGAGGTAACATCCCTGTCTTGTAAGGCCCAGGGCTTAGTGTGCTATGGGCCTTTCTTGGGGATGACTAGCCATGCCAGACTTGCTGTCTGGTGCACATAAGAAGACAGCAGTTGCATGGCTCAGTGTCCACGTTAAAATGTCCCTTGTAGCACAGAAGGAATGCCTTTGTGGTTTGGCCTCTGCCCTGAGGTCTGTTGTGATCTCAGTCCATGGGACCACTTGATGGTGACAAGTATGTTTATTCTGTGTGCCCAACTTGGTGGCCACCATATGCTCCTGAGGTCAGCCACCTGGAGTTTGAGTTGGAGTCCACAAGGTGTGGGCTTAGGCTGCCGC
>NW_008443435.1:0-463 GCF_000622305.1 Nannospalax galili
ATGTTACCAGTTTGTTGATTTTCTGGATTGGTCTTTATGGTCCAGAGCAAAAGAGGAAAAAAGATTTTTTTTAAGTCTACGTTACTCAGAAAGGCTAGCATTTCAAAATATGTCTGTAACTGATGGGGGCTAGCAGTAGGTCATCCACGTGCATCCACCTCTTTGTGTAGCAGGAGTCCTCCCCCACCCAGCCAACACACTTGAGTTATCAGGATCCAGTTCTGATACTCAAAGCTAGCATTTGGAAGACTCTTCCAAGGAGCCCTCAAGCTGGTGGAAGAAAAGCCTGCCGCGCTGCCTGCAGCAAGTGAGCGAGAAATTTCTAGACTGTGGTTTCTGTTTGAATACATGTGTGCATTACACATATGTATACATATATACTTATAATCCATATCATGTTCGACTACTCACCCCCAGCTTAGTTGGCGCAGTAAGCTTATGAAACACAGAGAAACATGAACAA
>NW_008443436.1:0-463 GCF_000622305.1 Nannospalax galili
ATCCTCTGCTTCTGCCTCTGCCTCCTAAGTGCTGTGATCAAAGGCATGCACGTTCACACCTGTCTGGATTTCATTTTTATGTACTTATCTACCATAAAAAAGAAAAAAATTAGTGTGAGATCAGCCTGGTCTACATAATGAGTTTGGGATAGCCAGGGTTACATAGACAGCCTGTCTCAAAAAAGAAAAGAAAATTAAAAAAAAAAACCCACAAAAAAACTATGGCAGAATTAAAACTTGGAAACCAATTAGCTTTATATCTTCTTTCATGACTGCCTGCCTCTGCCTCCTGACTGCTAGGATCAAAGGTGTGCACCCGCCACCATGCCTGGCCCATCTGGTTTCTTGTAAGTTCCCTTCCCACTCCAATCAGCAGAGGCATCCTCAGCAGTAGGACATAGACATGCCAATGTGGATCAGCACAATCCAGCATCATACTAGGAACACAAGACTTGAAAACATG
>NW_008443437.1:0-463 GCF_000622305.1 Nannospalax galili
TAACAACTGTCTGTAACTCCAGTCCCAGGGGATTGGACAGCCTCTTCTGTCCTCTGTGAGCATTGTACGACATGGGTGCACTTACCTACAGGAAGGCAACACACACATACACATAAAATAAAAATAATAAAATATTTTTTAAAAATTTAAATAATTGAAGAGACAGCAAAGCTGGAAAATATCACATTACATGCCTTCAAAATCTACTTATATTTAAAAATAATTGAAATGCAGTTGTAATATAACATGGGTCAATAGACCAATGGAAAAAAGAATGAACTGGATCCTTTTCACATTCCATTTGTCTAAATCAGTTAAAGGAATTTGGAAATGGAACACAAAATGTAACATAAAGCTATATAATATCTGTTTGAGCAATAATTTTTTAGACAAGACCTAAAAAGAGAAAATGCAACAAAAGGAAAATGGAACTATATTAAGTGGAAAACTTCTTATAGACAAT
>NW_008443438.1:0-463 GCF_000622305.1 Nannospalax galili
ACTCTGATTTTTATCTCTAGAAGCTCAATTAAGTATTTTACATTTTCCGTAGGGCACAAGTGAAGGTACACTGGGCCTGTAGAAGAGAAATAGAAAAATAATAAAAAACCTCTTGGTACCCGGGAATGGGTCAACATCAAGGCCTGGATCCTCAAGATCATCTGTGGAGTCAAGACCATAAGTGGCCCTCAGGGGAGGTGGGAAATCTGTCGTAGAGAATCAGAGACCTCCCCTGTAACCAACATAAGCCCAAAACAGAGGCAAAGCCACTGTCATGTACAACTGAGACCTCAGGGAAGGAGCTATGGGGACGTGAAGGCTGCGGCTGTTGCCCAGTATGGGAGAGTCCTCCATCCTCCACTCTGCTCCACCATCAGCTGCCACCAGAGGAATGTGTACCGTGTCTTGTGGTAGGGGACCAAAGCTCCAGGCTCATACGAGAGGATCGCAGCTCCAGCTCACA
>NW_008443439.1:0-463 GCF_000622305.1 Nannospalax galili
GTCAGAAAGGTGGACACAGTAATGTAGTACACTGGGAATTTCTTGAATTAATAAAGTCGGGTCCTTTGGTATCAGGATAGCATAAAAAATTGCAAGAGTGAAAAGTGTTTGAGATATTAGTCTAGTTCTCAAATCACTGCTGCGTTTATTATTATGCCAACATCATAATCACCTGAACGAACAGACTGGCTCCTAAGTTTCTCAGAGTGCCCGAAACATGGAGGACACGAGTCTCCCTGCTATTAGAACCATCTGTCTCCCAAAACTGTGACAACGGATCTCTGTTGTCCTGTCAACCTATGCAGATGGAACTGGTTCCTCACCCTGGGCAGATGGAACTGATGCTGGAACCATTTCTCTCACTGTGCCCTCTGGTCAGGCTGCAGCCACAATTCATTCAAGATAGTTTCACCAGCTTCATTGGCAAAGAACAAGCTCAAGTTTGGCTCTGTCCTTAAATTTC
>NW_008443440.1:0-463 GCF_000622305.1 Nannospalax galili
GGGAGTGGGGAGTGGTGCTCCACCTCATGGACAGTCTCACTTCTGAAGAAGGGGAGCAGAGATGCCTGAAGCCTGCCACTAAGCCCCAGCTATGGCGTCAGCGGGACTTGGAAAAGGAACATCTGCTGGCAGCTTCTTGTTCCAACTTTTGACACTAATGTCCCAACTCTGAGGGGCTGCTTAAGACCCTGCTTAAGAGCGGGGCCATACCTACCTTACAGTCCTGAACTGTGGACATGACTGACCACCGCACAGATGCCCTGCAGTGCCCTGGCTGATGAGGCTCTGCAGGTACCAGCTTGTATTTCATCTTTTATCCACCCAAGACTGTCTTAGGCCCTGCTCTGGACTTCGAAGAACAGGAAAGAATGAGCTTGTGACTTTTTAGCCTCCCGTGCTAAGGAACTGTCCTGCTTTGTGTCCCAGCTCTGTCCTCCCAGGACACACTGATCCTGAGTGTGTG
>NW_008443441.1:0-463 GCF_000622305.1 Nannospalax galili
GTGTGATATTTTGAATTGAGAATCTGTGGTTTCTGGTTGGCTGGGGCTGAATAATCAGCTGTGCTTGAGAAGCTGTGATTAAGAAGAGACCATTGAAGCGAAACCCATGTTTTACTGGGACTATTGATGCTGGTCAGCTGGGTCTGAAAAAGATCAGCTGTAACAAGAGATCATCATCATTGAGGGGAGGGGAAATCTGGGAAGTATTTCTGCAGGGTCAGCACTCAGAAGCTGTGGTCCAGAAGGGGCCTGACCCTCCATTTCAAGCTGTAAGCAAGGCTTATTATGTTTAAGCGTCTCCTGCATAGTTCTGGTGTTGAAAGCATGAAGGGGCTGCAGAGAAAGTCTGAGGCTTGGCACCCTGAGAAAGACCAGAAGAGCCCATTGGTGAAGGTGCAGCCTCCATTTCAGTGGAGATCCCAGCATACTGGAGATGCCAGGACTATAGGACGACCACCAAGGG
>NW_008443442.1:0-463 GCF_000622305.1 Nannospalax galili
GAGGTCACCGCTTAACCCCTGGTGGCCGGGCCGCGCGCCTCGCGCCCCCCCGCTGCTCCCCAGTCGCGGTGCCCCCGAGGGGGCGGGGCTCTGTCTCCACCCATCCTCCCCCTCCCGGGGAAACTGAGGCTGGGGGTGAGGGGCGAGACTCAGATGGAACTGGGGACACCCACACACCCCCTCTTCTCGTTCTCCCACTGGACTCCCCTACACACCGCGTGTCTCGTCTTGGTCACCCTGGGAAAGATGCTGCAGACACTAGCGAGGCTTGAGGTCGCCTCCTTTACTTCCCCCAGGGTGACCTAGAGTTCCCTGCAAGGGTGAGAGGTGCCTGGGCTTGTCCTGGGGGAAACTGAGACCTGGGATGGGTCCCCACGAAGAAGACACAAGGCCCTGTGGTCGCCCTGCATCCACAGGGGTCGACTGCAGCCTGGTACCTTGGCTGCCTGGCACCCTGGACTTC
>NW_008443443.1:0-463 GCF_000622305.1 Nannospalax galili
AGATGAGCCTGGGTCAGTGACATGGCTCAGCCAATAAAGGCCACCAAGCCTGAAGACCTGAGTTGGATCACCAGGATCAAGAGTGGAAGGAGAGGACCGCCTCTTGCAAGTTGTCCTCTTTCTTCATTTGGCTAAGGTAAAGAAGGTCATTGTGCATAAAGGATCACTCTCCAGATGAGAAAAAAGAGGAAGAGAAATGAAAATCCATTTTACTACTAGGAATCTCATCTAATTGTTCTATTATTCTGGTGAAATAAAAGTTGAGCTAACTGCTTGAGGAAACTGATTCCTGATGTTCCAAAAACATAAACTTTACTTATTTTGAAATGTCATTTCTTTTTCTGCGCTATTTGACCTTTCAATGCTATTTTTATTAAAACTGTAAAGAAAAATGAAGCAGAAAGAAATGAAACATTAACTATGTAGAAACAAGAGAAAAATAATGACGAAATAATTTGCAGTC
>NW_008443444.1:0-463 GCF_000622305.1 Nannospalax galili
TCTGTAAATAGAATCACATAGTATGCAGTCTTTTGTATCTTTTCACTTAGCGTAAAGATTTTGAGGTTCACTTATGTTATACATGAATGAATATTTCCTTCTTGCATTACAATATTTGAAAATACCACATTTTTCATTCAGGAGTTCATGTCCTGAATTTGTGTTGCTTTTACTTTTGCTTATTGCTAATTATGCTTCTATTGATATTTGCAATATCTTTGTGTGGATAGAATGTTTTCATTTTTGGGGCAGAAACCTAAGTGGATTTTGTAGTTGGGTATATTACTTGATAGATTCCCATGATTAGACTTGCTAGTATATATGATAAAGTTATTTTTAATATTGCAACAAACTACTGAAGTATTTTTCATGTCTCATTTCTTCTGTCTCATCAGCAACATGTGAAGAATCTAAGTTGTCCACATTAAAAAAGTTGGTTTTTTTTTTTTTTTTTTTTTTGTGT
>NW_008443445.1:0-462 GCF_000622305.1 Nannospalax galili
CTTGCAGAGGACCCAGGTTCGATTCCCAGCACCCACATGGCAGCTAACAATGAGTTGTAAGTCCATTTCCAGGGGATCTGCCACCCTCATCTGACCGCCTCAGGCATTGTTCAGCATGGGTACACTTACATCCATACAGGCACTGCACTCATACCATAAAATAAAAATAATAAGATGGAAAGTGATTGAGAAAGATGTCTCTTTTCAACCTCTGGTCTCCTCATGCACCTCCACAGATGAGCACATGTACACACATGTGTAGACGAATGCATACACCATACAGACACACACAGACATAGACACACATAAAATACTGCAAATACAGCCAGCCCAGCATTGTGGAAGCTACTAGAGATGCAGAGGAATCGCCCAACCAGCTCAGCTGTCTCTAAACAAACCAGACAGGGAGAGGAATGACGTCAGGTGAGCTTGTGTATTATGGGATGGGTGTCCTAGCATTTT
>NW_008443446.1:0-463 GCF_000622305.1 Nannospalax galili
AAACCAATAACCATAGTTACATCAGATCACCATAGTTACACCAGACCAGGGCAGCTCAGTTAACAGGTTTTCGGTTAAGTAAAAGGTTCTACACTATGCTTAGGAAAAACAAGTTTCTCAGAATTGCAGAAACAGTGGGCTCCAAGGAGATTCTGGGAGGGTACGTGCTGCCTGGCTAGTTGTAGAAACAATGTACTCCCTGAAACTTTCTTCATGAGATGTTCTGCTTGGCTGGCTGCAGCCAGTAGGCATGGGGGTGGGGAGTTGGGCAGAGACACAGACAGCAAAAGTCAACTAGAATAAAATGGAGTCAGTTTTGCCATTTCAGTGTCTGCTAAGGAATGTTCCAGCTTCTCTGCACACAGTAACATTTCTCAGGATTTCTGACATATCAGAGCTAGTAGCGTCTGAAAGCTTTAGGACTATTTCCTTACAACTGGAGAGTAAAGAAAGACCTTGCTCC
>NW_008443447.1:0-463 GCF_000622305.1 Nannospalax galili
AAAAAAAAATTCATGTTTTTGAAAAGTAAGCTATTAATAATTTGTTGCATTTGAAGATCTATAAAGATGATGTGTAGGTAATATATAAATGTATATGCATGCATCTCTCTCTAAACATCTCTATACCACACAAAATGATGCATGGTATCATTTAATATCTGGTATTAGCTATCATATAAGTTTTCTGTTACTTTGCAAGCTTTTTTCCTTTATTTAAAGGAGAAACATCATAAAAGGGGCAAATCCTTGAAATTCAGCACGGCGCTTCCCTCATGGCTTCACAGTATGCTAGACACAGAGCAATCCCCAAAGAAAAATAAGAATGCATCAGGTGAATGTCAGTAGTGTTCAATGCAAAGAAAACATGAAAGACATTCAGAGAATGGTGTGACAACTCCTGGGCGTGTTAGAAGACCCTCTCACTGTTTATTCTGTTGATAGAGAACTATTGGACACAGAAGTA
>NW_008443448.1:0-463 GCF_000622305.1 Nannospalax galili
AAAGTAGATCTAGCCACACTTACCTTGTGTTTTATCACAGTTTTCAAATACGAAGGGCTGGAGAAGTGGCTCTGGGGTTAAGAGCACTTGCTGTTCTTCCAGAGGACCCAGATTGGACTCCCAGAACCCACATGGTGGCTCTGTTGTCCTCTTCCAGCCTTCACGGGCACCACACACATTACCTATAAACATACTGACAACCAAAACACTATTTTTATTGTACAAATAAAAATAAATAAATCACTTTTAAAAAACCCCAACTAAGTATTGTAGCAGGGGATTTGAGGGACCAGGGAAGCAAGCTATTGTCTGGTATAAAGTTTAAGTGTGGGAGATGAAAATGCTCTGGAGAACAATAGGGTGACTCATTTACTATTACTGGATCAAGCACTTAAATATATGTGCCAGGTGTGGTGGCGCACGCCCTTAGTCCCAGTACTTGGGAGGCAGAGGCAGATGGATC
>NW_008443449.1:0-463 GCF_000622305.1 Nannospalax galili
ATGGGGGGGGCCGAGGGGGACGAGAGGGACGAGATGGGGCGGGGTGGGTTCCCGAGGCCTGGGCCTCCGGGAGGGTGGTAAGGCCCACACGAAGAGATGGGGACTCGGCGGGAGGGGGCCCGGCGGGGTGGCACGAACCGGGTTCTCTACGGCCGCGCGCTCCAGGAACTTCTGCGCCGCTTCCAGCTCCAACCGATCTAGGAGCGAGGGAGGAAAGTGGGAAAGGGAGCGGGGTCAGAGGGGCCGGCCCCCTCCCCCACCCCAGGACCCTCAGCCTGACCCCCGGCCCCCACGTCCTACCCGGAGACACATTCTTCTCAAGGATGGTAATCAGCTCCATAGCGAAGACAGCAACAGCGGCGACTCCTCCCAAGACGACGGCCCGGCCTCTGGGGCGGCGGCTCCAACTGGGGATGGCGGTTGGGGGTCGGGTGGGAAGGGAGGGGGGGGGAGGGGGCGGGGG
>NW_008443450.1:0-463 GCF_000622305.1 Nannospalax galili
TTGAACCTCCCTTTGTCGAGCTAGATGTTCCACATGTTCCCATGTATCCCCCGTATAAACATTAGCCCCAAGTAGCCAGGGAGCCAAATGAACAGCCTCTGCTCAAACCTTTTAAGCTACCAGATCTGACAGATCCAATCCCCTCCTTTTAAGCATATTTCTCAGTGCTTTAAGCACCAGGTCCTCAGGCTTATTGATCGCATTACCCCTCTTTCAGGTCTTGCTTACCCCGAACTTCTCACTTGGCCCCAATCCATTATTTTTCTCTCTTTCTTTTCTTCTTTTCACCTTCCTTCAAGCGCCACGCTGGGTGCCACTTGCGGGGGGTTTGAGCGAGCAACCCCCGTGCAGTGATGATTATGGATGAGTAAGCGTGCCTTTCACCAACCAATGCTGCCCCCAGTACCACGGAAAATCAGATGCAACAGGGAGCCTAGTCAAGCAGGGACTCATTCATTGCAGG
>NW_008443451.1:0-463 GCF_000622305.1 Nannospalax galili
GCTGTGCCCCCTGGCACCATTTGGGACATATTATATATTTACATCAGGTTCCTCAGGTAAAAGTGGCATGTTTTGTGGCCCTGAAGGTCTTTCATTTTGCCATGCTGCAGAAAGTAGTCCCATGTCTGGAAACCCCTTTGAGGCATGAATACTAATGTGATGACATCTCGAGCATGGTGGCATGGTTGATGATCTGTAAATTTACAGGTGGCTTGGTTAGAGTAGTTAATACCCTTCCATGTAGGTGTCAGGAGCTTCCTGTGTCTAGGCCAGGCCAAGACCTCCTTCAATAAGGAGAAAATCCTGTTTACAAACTCAAGAGGACAACTTGAAGCCAGAGGGTGAAAAGGTAAAAGCCCTTTATGGGGTGAAGTTGCTTAGAGTCCCTTGGTGTTCAACCTGCCTGCTTTTGGAGTTCTGATTCAGGTGTTGTACCTCATCCACTGGACCCCAAAAAGACCAC
>NW_008443452.1:0-463 GCF_000622305.1 Nannospalax galili
CCCCCCCCCGAAAAAAAATTAAAATTAAAGACAAGTAGCTCACATGACATGCTCATCTTTCTCTAACAATAAGAGCAAGCTTCAGGCTCAGAGTCTCCAACAAATTCTTTTATTCAGAGGTGGGGGGAGTACTGAGATAGTGTCTCACTTTGTCATCTGGAACACTCATGTATCCCAGGCTGGCCTTGACCTCTGGATCCTGCTGCCTCAGTCTTAGTGTTCTCTCTCATTGATCTTACTTTTTGCTTAAAGAATGGTTGCTTAGGGGCTGGAGAGATGGCTCAGAGGTTAAGAGCTCACTGTTCTTTCAGAGGACCTGGGTTCAGTTCCCTGCATCCACCATCAGTATCAAGTCCAGGGGATTCAATGCCCTCTTCTGGCCTCCACAGGCATTGCACTCACCTGGTACACTTACCTACATGCAGGTAAAATACATAAAATTAAAAAAAAATTTTTTAAAGAA
>NW_008443453.1:0-463 GCF_000622305.1 Nannospalax galili
GCATGTATTCGGCTATCTCTTTTAAAGACACAAAGGCCCCTTTAATCCAATGTGTGATTTCTCTGTGCCTCTCTGTCTCTGTCTCTCTCTCTCAGTCTCTCTCTCTTTCCCTTTCCTGTGGCCTGGAACTTACCATGTAGCCCAAGCTGGTCTTGAGCTCACAACCCTCCTGCCTCCACATTCAGAGTACTGGTATTACAGGTATCAGCCATGACATCTCACTAATATGACTTCATCTTCGTCCTTACCTTAATTGTACCTGGGACAATAAGTCCACATTCCAATGAAGTCCACATTCTGAGGTTCCAGGTGGCTGTGAAGTCTGACCATGTTGAACCCACTACAGATCTGTGATTCCATTAATCAGCCTTGGTTCCGGCTCATCTGGGCAAAGGCTTCTTTACGACCAGCGTGTTTTCAGAAAACAGCTCTGCACTTGAAAGCAGCAAGAGGGGACACTTGC
>NW_008443454.1:0-463 GCF_000622305.1 Nannospalax galili
CCTATGGGAATTTTGATAGAGACAGCTTGACCTAAAGGAAATTATGTACATAAAAGAAATCTCTCTGTACATTTTCACTACTGTTTCTTTTACATTGTAATTTTTAATTTTTACTTTCTATGCTCACCAAATAGAAAGCTTGAATTTAGGAATAGGATGTTGGCTCTCTTAACCCTTGCACATTGAAACCTGAACAAGAAACGTTGAAATTACAGGACAAGGACATACTGAAAATTGAAGAATGCTTGTTGTATTTTGAGGATTTGTGCATAATCTGAAGTATTTGTGATCTCTGCATAACAGTGACTCCCATTATTACTTCTGCATCAAAATGTGCAAGGTCTGCATTTTAGAGTCAATGAAGCTTTGAACATAGGTGAGATCTTCAAATAAGGAAAGCTACCACTCTAGTCTTTAACAGCTTTAACTGGAGAAAGTAGTTTGGCAGCCTTGCAAGGGCATG
>NW_008443455.1:0-459 GCF_000622305.1 Nannospalax galili
AAGCATTTCATGCTGTGAGTTGACAGCTAAGTTCTTCTGCATTGTACATAGTCTAATGTATTTTTATTTTAATTCCACTAAAGTATTTTCACTTCCCTAGAGACTTCTTTTCTCACCCATCATTTAGAAGTGTATTTTTTTCCAATCATTTCAGAGTTTACCAGAAATATTCCCCATTACTGGTTTCTAGTTTGACTCTGGTGTAGTTCTGCTTCTCTTCCTTTGAATGTGTTGAGGTCTTTTCTGTGCCCTGGCATGTGATCTGCCTTGGTCAGCTTCGTGTCCATTCTTGCTGTCACTGGAAAGGGGGTTCTGTAAATGTCACTTTGGTCTGGCTTCTCCTTTCCATTACTGAAAGGAGTGTTGGAGTCTGTAACTGGAACAGTGAATTGGGGTCCTTCTTTTGAGGTCTACCTTTTTGAGAGAGAGAGAGAGAGAGAGAGAGAGAGAGAGAGAGAG
>NW_008443456.1:0-463 GCF_000622305.1 Nannospalax galili
GTCTGGATGGATTATTTGTTTCAAAAGTGTTTTTGTCATTATTGTTTTTAAAGTGAGAAAGACCTTCAGTTATCAGAAATTAAAGAAGTATCAGTAGTGCCTACTACTAACTGAGCATTTATAGCTAAGCAGGCCCTGTGTTCAGCATCGTATATATTTCCTTAAATATTTTTCCCAACTGTACATAGTACAGAGCTATAGTGGACAGGACTGAGATTTGAACCCAGGACTGCCTGGTTACAAAGTTCAGGCTCTCACATCACTGCTTCTCTATGTAAATAGAGGTTCACAACAAGACATCAGTGTAGATCATTCTGAAAGCACCCAGCCCAACAGGACTTTGATCTAGTAGGACTCCACTCTAAAGCCCCTGTGTGGATGGGGGTGGGACAAAGTGCAAATTCTACACCAATGCACGAAAGGAGCGCGAAAGGAGGGTTTTGTTTCTTTGTTAACTAAAAGA
>NW_008443457.1:0-463 GCF_000622305.1 Nannospalax galili
GCCAGTCCCAAAGGAATCTTTTCTATTAGTACAGGAGATAAAATAGCACAAATAATACTACTCCCAGAACCTAATGCTAAACCAAGGACGAGACCTATGGGGACACAAAATGAAAACTCAGCATACCTGATGATGGAATTAGAGACCAGACCACAACTAACGCTAATTATAAAAAATAAAAGATTTAAAGGTATATTAGATACGGGAGCAGACCAGAGTTTGATCTCTTCCCACTGGTGGCCAAAATCTTGGCCTCTAAAACAGTCCAACCAGTCTTTGCGCGGACTAGGATATAGTTCCAACCCTGCAATAAGCTCAGAATTACTTTTATGGCGGACAGAACAGGGAAAGGAGGGAATATTTACCCCTTATGTCCTTCCCCTGCCAGTAAATTTATGGGGTCGAGATGTAATGAAAGTTATGGGGATGAAATTGACAGATGAGCATCATTCCCCTGGGCATA
>NW_008443458.1:0-463 GCF_000622305.1 Nannospalax galili
CAAATAATTGCAAAGAATCAAAGAGATGTTAGTTGATACTGATGGAAATCAGATTTATGATTATTTTTAACATATTTTAGAATTTTTATTTTAATTTATGTGCATGGGTGTATTTTCTGCATGTATGCAAGTACACCAGTGTCATGTAATACCCATGGAGATCAAAAAAGTGCGTCAAACACCTTGGAACTGGAATCACAGACAGTTGTGAGCTGCCGTGTAGGTGCTGGGACTTGAACCCAGATGCTCAGAAAGAGCAGTCAATGCTCTTAACCACTGAGCGATCTCTCTAGCTGCAATATGATTAATTTTATACTACTTTATATTATATAAAAATTAATGAACTCTACTCCTATTTTGGGACTGCGCCATTCCTAGTCTTAGGGCCCCAGACACATGGGGAACCAATACCGCTTCCTGATCCTTTTCAACCAGACCAACTTAGTGCCTTTCTTGGGCCCCA
>NW_008443459.1:0-463 GCF_000622305.1 Nannospalax galili
CTGTCCCCACTTAATTTAATATAGTCTCTTATACATATAATGCGTCCTATAAGTCTGATTTATGTCCCTAAATATCCTTCAGAATGGGTCCATTTTACTGCTAAAACTATTTGCACTCTAGTTTTTCTAGCACATATTATCTTCTATTTTTCATTACTACTTTTCTATAATTCCAAATTGTCCAGTCTTTCTATTCTTTAAAATTGTAAAACTTGCATATTTCATTTTTGAGAATTTCTTAATTTAAATTTCCATTTTTAAAGGACAAAGGGAACTCTATAAAGAACAAGCTTTAAATGACAGTGATAGCATTACTACTTTTAAATATTGCATATACATCTGTAAATAACAACTGTCTTTTAAAATATATATATGATTGTTTTGCCTGCATACATGTAAGTGCACCTGATGCATGCAATGCCCATGTAGAGACCAGAAGAGGGTATCAGATCCCCTGGAACTG
>NW_008443460.1:0-463 GCF_000622305.1 Nannospalax galili
CCTGATCTAACAAACTAGTCCAACAATAAAGACAACAGACAGGGTGGAGGGTACAAAGGAGGGAGCTACTCTCTCACCCTCGAGCAGCTGAAAAGACAGACAAATCCAGGGGCCTACTTATCAAAGGAACCATGGCTCTGGGTGTCACCAACACCATGGGCAGGGGCCCCTGTTCACGTGCCAGGTGTTGCGAGTTCTCTTCTGGGCAGCTGTGAAGACCCTGGCCTGGATCGGGTCCCCTGCTGATTGGGAGGGTCGGGCAAGAGGTGCGGAGTCAACATACAGACCCCGGGAGTCGGGTAGAAGCAAGCACTATGTGAGGTGCTGCAGACTCGTTTAATGCAGGAGGAGGCACGCCTTATATTTCCCTTTTCTCCGCCCCCAAGTCCCTTTAGTGAGTGTATCATTTTCTGATTGGTCCACTGTTGGGAGCTATTAATCCATTATGTACATTGAGCTGTGG
>NW_008443461.1:0-463 GCF_000622305.1 Nannospalax galili
TAATGTTTATCACATCTACTAATTAACATGAAGTAAATTTTTATGCTTCTTTCTCAACTATAACTCATTTTTTTATTTGTTGATTTTGTTGTGTGTGTATATCATACAGAACATCCCCTGGGCTGCATAGCCTCTGGCGCCCTGGTGCCAGCACCTTCCCTGAGTAAGTCCAGCATGTCCACCACACCTTGACAACCCCAGCCTCTTTCACCCTCACAGCTCCCCCACTGTGTCTCTCCTCCTAGCCTGGATACAAGACCATCTCTTGTCTTGGCACCCCAGACACTGGGGTTAACCTCTCGGTCCAGAGCCACCACTGCTCTGGATCCTTTGCATCCAGACCAACCCAGTTCCTCCCTGAGGCCCCCAGGAACTCTCTGGGCCTGGCCCCACCCTCACCTCCTTTACATCCCTGGGCTGGTGGCACAGCCACCAACTTCCAGAGACCAGAATCTATACTGGG
>NW_008443462.1:0-463 GCF_000622305.1 Nannospalax galili
ATGGGTCAGTGGTTAAGAGCACTTACTGCTTTTATAGACAACCTGAGTTCAGTTCCCACTACCCACCTTGGGTGGCTCAGAACTGCCCATAACTCCAGCTCTGGGATCTGATGCCCTCTTCCAGCCTCCATGGGCAACTGCACTCAGTGTGCACATACCCATACACAGACACATAATTAAAAATAACAAAAATCTTAAGGAGAAAAGATTGTCTCAAAGGAGAATGGGCGGTATGAAGACTTGCTGCATTAGGTAAGTTATGTGATAAAGCCATAGTCATGTGCACAGCCAAACAAGGGAACTGGAGACCATCAGGTTATTGAAAGTATAAGTAAAAGAGAATTTATGTAAGAATCTAAAGTATTATGACTATCATAATAATGGGAAAATGCTTTAAATACTGTATTAATCCTAGAGAACCTAAGTTAAAAACAAAACCCACAAACAAAAACATTTTAAAGAC
>NW_008443463.1:0-463 GCF_000622305.1 Nannospalax galili
CTTTTTGAGACAGGGTCTTCCTGTAGCCACAGCTGTCCTAGAACTCACTATATAGGCCAGGATGGCCTCAATTTCACAGAGATCCAACTGCTTTTGCCTCCTGAGTGCTAAGACTAAAGGCATGCACCAGTATGCCCAGCAAAGTTAAAAATTTTAAAACAGAAAGGAATATTCTTCAGGACATGCTATCTATAGTAACCAATGTAAAGATTTTAGCATAGCCCCTCCCTGTCTTTGTTTTATGCACTTATGTTATATGAATGTGAATATCTTAAAACCTAATTGTGATAATACTATATATTCAACCTTGTGTCTTGCAAACAGCACAATGTATTTCCTCCCAGTTTTGTGTAGCTTTTTTGGTGTGTTTTTGAGGCAGGGTCTCCCTGTAGCCCCAGCTGGCCAGGAACTTACTATGTAAATCAGGCTGGCCTTGAACTCACAGAGATCCGCCTGCCTCTGC
>NW_008443464.1:0-463 GCF_000622305.1 Nannospalax galili
CTTAGGCTCAGTGCCATTCCCTTAGGTGTCTTTCTGGAAAGGGAGGAAGGATAATGCTGGTTCTAAGATACCAGAGTAGGATAGGATGAGGTGCACATAATGGACAGAGACTAGCATTCAGGAAAGGTCCGAAGATGAAAGCAGAGGAAGGGTTCCTGTGGAAGGAAGACTGACCTCATCTCATGGTTGGCTGATGGCTAGATCATTGATTAGGCCTGAGAAATGGGTGTGGTGATTAGCTTGCTAGCCTGATGGCATTTCTTGCTGAAGTATAGTGATGCCCTGTGATACTAACTTACTCATCCAACAAACGTTCTATGAGTGTTCAATAAAGTGCCATGTGTTCTGTGAAGTAGTTGTGTTTTAGAGGAGAATCAGAGAATACCTGTTTTTAAGGACCTCTCAGGCTAGAGGAGTGACAGTCTAGAGATATATTCAGAGTGCTTTGGGACTACAGAAAAGA
>NW_008443465.1:0-463 GCF_000622305.1 Nannospalax galili
GCTATCCGGACATGGAGAGACTGCAACCCAAACAGCAGGGGTCCCCAACACTAGAGTTACAGACATGTCACTATACCAGGCTGCAGTGTTAAATAAGTTTCCTCCCACACTCTGGTCACTTGTCTCTATCCCTTACCCCCACCAGCACTCTCCCTAATTGGTTCAGGATTCACATGACAGTGGTGGGCACAGAGTCACCAGATGGGTGGGGAATGTGTAATGAGATTCAGTACTGAGCTGGATCATATTGCAACATGGTGACAGTTTCATGAAGTTCTTATAGTAATAGACAAAACAGAACCAAGAGCCCCTGGCCTGGACTCACCTGGGGGCCAGGCCTCTGAGCAGCTCCATCCCAGTTGGTTGGTGGGTACAGCAAGTAGGTGGGTTACAACTATGTGGGTAAGTGTCTGCTATAGGCCTCAAATGTAATGTGGTAACACTTTTACCTTTTGTGTTGGTG
>NW_008443466.1:0-463 GCF_000622305.1 Nannospalax galili
CTGCAGACTGCTTATCCCTGAACAGGACACCTGTATCAAACTTTGGTCTTCCACGGCTCAGGGATCATTATGCAAGACAGGCCCAAAAGGTTCTACAAGTCAGAGGTGGTAGATGAACATACAGAAACAGACATACAGACAGCTGGGTAGCTACTCATATGATCTCATAGCAGTGGTGACAGCATGGACAAGTCTCACATAAGCTTAAATCAACAAAATCCCAGCATAGAAGTGGGGAAGTAGACAGGACACCCCGACCCTGGCTGAAGAACTATTGGCAACTGTTAGCTGCTAGGAAGAAAAGAGTCAGTCTTTATAAAGTAGTGATTCTGAGAAGGTAAACCAGCCTCCAGTGATGGACACATGGGGAAACACATTTGACTCTATAGGCCTTTAAACTATGGAAAAAATATACATATGAAATGGGGCACTGAGGGGTAGAGGGAGGTGCACATAGGGGAGG
>NW_008443467.1:0-463 GCF_000622305.1 Nannospalax galili
TTACATAATCTTTTTTTCCTACTGAGCACTCAAAATATATTAAAACACTAATATTATCTTAAACAGATATAAAATAATACCCTATCTTTTCCCTGTATCATGATGTTGCCTGTTTCCTGCAAAGTTCCACTCCAGCACCCACTGCTGACGTACAGATTTAGTTCTGCTTTATCATATCAGCATCCAGGATTTACATACTTTGTTGTTAAACTGATTTTATCCTCAACAAATCAGCTATCTCCTAGTGAGATTTTGCAAACAGGCTCACTATTAGCAAAGCTAATAATGTTTACTTTTGAATAAGGCTTATTTAGTGTGAGTGCTGTATTAGCTATATATAGTATCAAATCCTGATTTTGCTCTATGAAATAAAAAAATCAATTAATTTTCCTTAGCCTTAGTCTTTACATCATAAGACTTTCACAGGTATAAGGTAAATTAATGAATATAAAATGGTTAATAA
>NW_008443468.1:0-453 GCF_000622305.1 Nannospalax galili
AAAAAAAACAGCAGTTCAAGGCCATCCTCAGCTACAAACTGAGTTAGAGGCAAGCAACTCTGCCTTTAAATAAGTAAATAAATCTATATACAAAGGCTGGGGATGTAGCTCAGCTGGTAGAGTGCTTGCCTAGCATGCAGAAAGGCCTAAATTCAATGCCTAGCAGGGCATAAAACCAGGCATGGAAAAAAGGAAAGACAAAAAGACAGGTAGAGTGACTCACACCTATAACCATAGCGTTTAGGTGGAGGCAGGAAGGTCTGAAGTTCATTGTCCAGCCATCCCTAAGGCTCAGTGGGAAAGAAAGGCGTTTGCCACCAAGACTGACAACCTGAGTTTAATTAGCATGTCCCCACATGGTGAAGGAGAAAACTGACTCCCAAAAGTTGTCCTCTGACTTCCACAGGCATGCTATAACACACACACACACACACACACACACACACACACACA
>NW_008443469.1:0-463 GCF_000622305.1 Nannospalax galili
TGGTTTCTAGCCTATGAAAAACCTCCATCACTCTAGCAGACATCATGAAAGACACATTATCCAGATGTGGGGGGTGATCTTGAAGAAGGTTTACTTCAATATGTTGGGGGTCTGTTTAATTTTTGTTTGTTTGACGTAAGGTCTCAAGAAGCCTTGACCTCGAACTCTTGCTCCTCCTGCCTCCGCCTCCCAAGTGCTGGGATTTCAGGTGTGCACCGCCATGCCTGGCCTAATATACTGGGTCCAAACATAAGAAGCTGGTGTAGGAAGAGGAGGGGCAAGTGCTACTAAAGGAAACTCTTAGCTCAGTAAAGCCCCTACAAGGTGGCTGTAAAGAGCAAAAATGGCCAGGCATTGAGGCAGGGAGCGCTCTGTGAGATCAAGGCCAGCCTGGTCTATGGAGTGAGTTCCAGGCCAGCTGGGGCTACTGGGAGACCCTGTCTCAAAACAAGAAAAAAAAAAA
>NW_008443470.1:0-463 GCF_000622305.1 Nannospalax galili
TGCAGGCCCCACCCACACTCCTGGAGCTGGCAAGTCAGAGCCTGGTGAGGAGTGAGGCCTTGGACCCCTCCTCCCTACAGGACCTGCCCATGGACTTCTTACTACGGAGCTTCCTGGAGGTTTTCAAAGGGGGCCCCACGGATGTGTTGAAGTTAATGGTACAGGCCTGGCCATTCCCTACACTGCCCTTGGGGTCACTGGTGAAGACATCCCATCTAGAAACCTTACAAGTCTTCCTGGATGGGCTTGATATGCTGCTTGCCATGAAGGATCGCCCCCAGGTAAGGGAGACCCAGGGAGCCTAGAGGGCAGGTCCAGGAGTCCAGGGAAGGAGAGCTGAGATCATGGAGAGGACAGAAGGTGGAACTAAGACTTTGGATGGTGCCAGTGTGGAGCCTAGAAGGTCTGGGTCATTGCCAGTCTAACTGGGAAAGTGCATCCAAGCATGGGAGACCACTGAGGA
>NW_008443471.1:0-463 GCF_000622305.1 Nannospalax galili
CTTTGACTTGTTCTTTTACTTCTACCGAACTACAGGGTCACGTTTACTGTGAGACACCATTAAAAGCAGCTCCTGAAGTCTCACAAAGTGCTTATTCTGATGATTCAGACCGGAACTATGGTCTCCAAATAAGATTGAACCTATTTTGATGATGTAAGCACACACAAACACACAGATTAGGATCACAAGATTTCAAGGGTAGAGGCAATCTGTGTAGAGTCCCGACATCTAGCCAACATTAATTGCTACAGCACTCTTGTCAGTTTATCCTGTGGCCAAAGGAGCAAACCTCACAATTACCGGAGGCAATTGAACACATATAACCATTAGAAACCCCATCCTTATGTTCAGGTGTCATTTTCCTCTTTATCAACTGCACCTCTTATTTATATCAGTTAGGTTTGTAGAAAATAACAGCACTCAGGAGGCAGAGGCAGGCGGATCTCTGTGAGTTCAAGGCCAG
>NW_008443472.1:0-463 GCF_000622305.1 Nannospalax galili
TCTCTCACACGTGTGCCTAGAGGTCTTCCCACATTTGCCGACTGGGACAGGTCAGTGCTCCCCAGCTGTCTGCAACGAGCCAGGAACTCATCTTGTGTTCTTTGGTTTTGTCCTCAGCAAAATTACATAGTGGAGAGAGTTCATTTTGTTTTGTCAATTGGAAAGAAAACTTCAGAACCTAACTGATACTAACTCCCCAGCATGGTCTAAGTTTCATAACTGGTGAGAATGTTCTGTACAGGTGGAAGAAAAGGAAAATATTCTTTATTCCCTCTTAATGGATGGTTTCAGAGCTGGGATGTAACTCAGTAAGAAAGTACCTACCTTACATGGGAGACTTAGGAGAGGTTAGAGCTCTCCATTAAAGTACACAGACAGCGAGGCTGTAGGTGACCTTTGATCTGCTCCCTCGTTACAACATGGAAACAGGCTTTGTTTCACATTTTTCTCCAAACCAAGACTG
>NW_008443473.1:0-463 GCF_000622305.1 Nannospalax galili
AAAAAAAAAAAGGTAACGATTTCCTGGAAATCTTGCCTTGCTTCCATATATTTTCATGTTTCTCATTCACTCAAGCCCTAATCAAATATCTTTTTCCTGTATTTGTGGAAAGAATGCCAAATATAGAGACTCCTAAAATAAGGAATGGCCATGGGTCTGCTTTAGATTCTGAAACTCATCAGTTTAAACCAAACATAATATCCTTAATTACCAGGAAATGTATTTTTAAAACATACACGTTGTGACCATTGACTGATTCCCTGATGTTTAATTTTCATGTCTTTTTACAGTATCATGTCTACATGTCAATATTCAAATGTTTAGTTTTTAGGTCTCTATACAGTATCATGTCTATATGTCAATATTCAAATGTTTAATGTTCATGTCTGTTTTAGTGACATTTTGGTTGCTTTGATAGAAACACTGACCAAAGCAATTTATAGAAGAGTTTATTTGAGCTTAC
>NW_008443474.1:0-463 GCF_000622305.1 Nannospalax galili
CTCTGCAAGAGCAGCCAGTGCTCTTAACCCTGAGCCATCTCTCCAGCCCCACTTGTGGGCATTTTGTAAAGGAGCTGGGGAGGAGGAGAACATAATATTCAGAAGAGAAATCTGGCTGGCTGAATTTGACTTTAGAGAGAGCAGAAGAAGGGAGGCTATCATGGAAAGGAGCGAAGCCAGGGAAGGAGAAAATGAGGGTAAGAGCCAGGGGTGGAGACTAAAAGAGCAAGACAGAAAGCCAGGAGGGCCAAACATGGAGGAGCAACCCACAGCCCTGCTGACAGCACAGAGCAGAATCCGAATGCTTGGGACTACTGACAAAAACAGTGACTCTCTCTCTAATATATATATTAAAGATCTATTGGGATTTTAAAATATATTACTTTTTGTCGGGGGGTGTCTTTTTGAGACAGAATCTCCTTATAGCCCCAGCTGGCCTGGAACTCACTATGTAGACCAGGCT
>NW_008443475.1:0-463 GCF_000622305.1 Nannospalax galili
AAATGTAATTGAGCTAGAAAAAGAATATAATTCACGTGTTCATATGAAAATGTACAATACTCCAAGTAGCCCAAACAATCCTATGCTAAAGCAGTGCTGGAACTATCACAATGCATGACCTCAAACTATTCAATGCATATCAACAAAAGTAGCTCAGTACTAGCACCAAAACAGAAACAGAGATGAGTGTATAGAATGGAAGATCCACAGATAAGCCCATGCACTACAGTAAGCTGTTTTTGATGAAGGTCAATAAATTCAACATGGAACAAAGGTCTTACGGGAATAGTTTACTCCTTCAAAATGCTAGGAGAAAGCATAGGGTAAGCACTTGACCATCCAGGCATCAGCTGTGACTTCCTGAAAAAGGACTCTGATAATTTAGGAAACAAGAGGAACAGCTGACCACGGAAAGGCACCAAGTTAAAACACATTGGCACAGCAGGAAAACACTTTCCAGTGT
>NW_008443476.1:0-463 GCF_000622305.1 Nannospalax galili
TGCTTCCACTACCAGACTGGAAAGCCTTGTGCTTCTCAAGACATTGGGAAGAGCACACAGGAGGATCCTGATTTAGTAGTGGGATGAAATTAGACGCAGACTAAGACATCTCACTGGTGTCTGGTTTTGTTCCTCGGGACAAGGTAGCTCCCACTGTTTGTTATGGAGAAATTTCTGCTTTTTTTCTTTCATCCTTTTCTTTTCTTTCTTCCATTTTTGTATTTTTCTTATTTTTAAATTGGGGTGTCAAGGCTGGAGAGATGACTCAGCTGTTAAGAGCATGAACTATTCTTGCAGAGGACCCAGGCTCCATTCCCAGCACCCGTGTGGTGGCTAATAACCATCTGTAACTCCAGTTCCAGGGAAACTGACACCCTGTTCTGATCTCTGCAGGCATTGCATGACATGGGTACACTTACACCCATGCAGGCAATACACTCATACACATAAAATAAAAATAATA
>NW_008443477.1:0-463 GCF_000622305.1 Nannospalax galili
CCCCTCCTTTGCCCTTTAGCCAAAGGTGGCACAGAAATGCTGCTGTGTTGACTGCTAGCCTTTCCGCTTGCTTGCTACTTAACTGTTCACACATCGTGTGTGAGTCTACCATGTGTGATCCCAACACCTGCACCGTCCTTCCTTCAGATAAGCGCCGACCCCTGACTCTGGGCTCTTCTGTGCTGGTATCCTATGGCAGGCGGCCTTCCTGAGGAAGTAGACTTCACAGATTTGTTTTAAATAACCTGCCTTCGACACCGGGACTTACTTTGGCAAATAAGAAAGCCCGCACAGTGCGGAGGTTTTAGTGCTGGCCAAGTGGGATCCCAACCCTCCCAAACAGGGGCCTCTTCTTGGGAAGGAACCCGGCCAGGCAACACTGGAGGAGGGGAAGGACTGGGCGGGGCTTGGGTTTGAGGCGGAGCCTGGAAGAAGGGAAAGACGGAGTGGGCGGGGCCTGGGG
>NW_008443478.1:0-463 GCF_000622305.1 Nannospalax galili
CAAGCCACGGCACAGCCGGGAGTACTGGAAGCAGAGAGAGGGTAGTGCTTCCTCTGGATGCCAAAGCAGAAGCAGGACGTGCGAGTCTGAGACTCCCTGGAGGAAGCAGGGTGAGCATCCTTCATCACCTCAGAGTGGCTAGCCTGAAGGATATATGGAGAAACTCACCTCCACCAAAGCTTAGACAAGGGACAAACACGGAAACCTAAGCAATGAGCTAAGACTGACAGTCTCACAGGCAGATGCAATTAATTCTCGGGTGTATTTCATCATACATCTTGCCTGAATAGTTGTTCATGACCGTCCTTTCTCTGCACCTAGCCCTAACATTTTGTCTAATATTTTCCTTCTCTCTAATGCCTATCCTTTCCATCACATTCCTTTTACTCTCTCTTTTACCCCTTTCTCTAGTCTGTGAAGGCCCGAGCTCTGATCTGAAGTAAATTCAGAGTGAGTTCTGACC
>NW_008443479.1:0-463 GCF_000622305.1 Nannospalax galili
CCCTCTGAATCTGTACTGCAGCTCCAGCAGTCCACTCATTCTGGCTTCTGCCTTGACAGTGAAACAGTACCTTAATATTATTTATTATAAAAAATACTTTTGAACTTGTGACATCCCAAAAGCAAGTCAGACTTTTCTGATACATCCTTGGGAGCCCCTAGATTAAACTATGAATTCCAAAAATAAGGACTATATCATATCTACATATAAAGCAACACAATGTGTTAGACAAAGAACCATGGGTCATTTGTCAGGTAAATTGGGTTCAAATTCCAGAGCTGGCATTCAGATTTCAAGAGCTTAACATCTCTGTTTCCTGTGCTATAAATGAGATAACATCTGCCTAATCATGGTTACTATGTGGATTAAATCAGATGAAGAGCTAAAGTAAACGAAGACTGTCTGGAACAGAACAGGTATTCAATAATGCTAGCTTGTTCCCAGCCAAGTAATCCAGTGTCTT
>NW_008443480.1:0-463 GCF_000622305.1 Nannospalax galili
AGTCTTTGTTGATGAAAACAGTGGATTCTAGTCCAAGTTCAACTTTATAAAGACAGCAAAGACTTGCTGAAAATATTCTAGACTAGCAGGTTGTTCTATGTCCCACAAAATGTTGACTCTGCTGGTATTTGGAATTGTGACGTGAGCAGCTTACATGGTCACAATACTGTAAAAGTGTACTATCTTAAGGAAAGTGGCACACAGTGGGGCGAAGACCAAGGAATTCAAGACTCCACTGTCTCATTCAGATCTACCCCTCCTCTCACTGGCCAGTTGGCCTTCAGTTTCCATTGTACATTGAGAAGTAATATGTTGTCCTGCTTTAGAAGGTACCCTGTCTTCCCATCAACTTATGCAGAACTTCAGGGTATCTAAATCATGGTTCACAGGAAGCTACTTCAGAACTTGCAGAATGTTGTTTAGATGGATATCTAGCAGCCTTTCTACTCAGCCATTCTCACTT
>NW_008443481.1:0-463 GCF_000622305.1 Nannospalax galili
CACACACACACACACAATCAGACACATACACTGGAACACAATAAGCAAAATGTAATTTATTCATTTAGAAGACAGTTTTTGTTTAAAAAGTCCAAAGACAACTCGAAACATAATTGTTTTGTTCATAATTGTCAAACACATGGGTTAATTTATAAATTATAAAGTAAGGAAAAAATACCAAGAAAAATAAAAAAGGAAGGCTTTTGACTTGATTGACTCTAACTGGTAATGTATAGTAGATAATATTTGAGGAAAGATCAAATTTTTGTATTTTCTGAACTATACTTTATCTCTTTTATTCCAATTATAATGTGTTTATGCAAAGATATTAATGACATCATAGATAAAATTGAATACATTTATGACTAGTTAATTCTTTATTTTATATATCTAAAGTATTACTCTTACTTAAGTTCCCATAGTTGAGAATCAATCAGTTATTCTATAAAACTTCAGTTATTGT
>NW_008443482.1:0-463 GCF_000622305.1 Nannospalax galili
ACATGATAGTTGAAAAGAAAGTACATTCTTCAGAGAAGCTGACCTTCAGTTGGACACCAGCAGCTTCTGGAGGAAAGGCATAAAGTACACAGTATCAAAAGCCAAAGTTTAGAGATAAGAATGAGCAGGAGATCAAGGACAATAAGCACAAAATACATAAACTTTTTTTTCTGTACAAACACTAAGAATCCATCATTTCCTTCTGGCTGTTTCAGAAATAAATCTGATATAAACTGGAATTAGAAATAAATGGATGTCAGGTGTGGTGGCGCACACCTTTAATTCCAGCACTCAGGAGAGGTAAGTGGCTAGACTGATCTACATAGCAAGTTCCAGGCCAGGTGGGACTACAGTGGGGGGGGGCTGCTGAAAGAGAGAGAGAGAGAGAGAGAAGGAGAGAGAGAGAGCGAAGGAGAGAGAGAGGGTTTTTTCATTTTATAAAAGATGCACTTTGGGGGCTGGA
>NW_008443483.1:0-463 GCF_000622305.1 Nannospalax galili
GAATAAGCATTATCTCCTTTAAATGCAAAAATATACAACTAATCCAGTTGCCGAATTAAATGTAATGTGGCCAGTTTTACATACTGAAAAATCAAATAACACTGAAGTTTACTATTTCATTCTCTTAAATAATATAAAAGGTAAAGAAAGACTACCTAAAAACAATCGTTAAAAAGAAAAAAAAAGCCATTTTACAAACTGAAACCAATGAGGCGAAAAGATCAATGTTACAACCTTCCTGCCACAACTTTTTATTGGTGACATTAAGAGAAAATAAGCTACTTAAACACTACTGAACAGAACGTTGTGTCTGTCTCATCTTGTTTGTAGCTAAACTACAAACTAACCTACAGCTATTCAAAACCTGCTATAAATTTAAGCTACCAAATCAGGTAAGGTACTGAATGCATCAAATTGTCCTGCAGAAGAATCCTCCTCCATCCATATAATCAGGATTACAAGT
>NW_008443484.1:0-463 GCF_000622305.1 Nannospalax galili
TTTTTTGTGGGGCAAAGAGTAGTGTTGAGAATTGAACCTCGGGTCTCACATCTGCTTGGCAAGCACTGTACAACCTAGCTACAGCCACAGCCCAATGAATATAAATGATTTGTCAGACATTTTAGGTCTATGAATTAAGAGGAATTTGAACTAAATCTATGCTGATTGATATGCAAATGATATGCAAATATAAGCACACTTATCAATAACACAAGGACAACTATTCATGAAAACAGACCAAATCCACAGGCTTTTGTGCTTCCATTTAGATTTACTGTTTGCTAAGATTTTAAAAGTTAGGCTATTGATCCAATTCCTCTCCAAAGTGCCACACAGTCCTTCATCCTAAATCTATACCGCCACAGGCATTATTTTCAGTAAAAACAAAGGAAAAGATGTGTACATTAAGATACAGACCTAACCTATCATTGAAAAGCCTTGACTAGAAAACAAAATGGTCAAA
>NW_008443485.1:0-464 GCF_000622305.1 Nannospalax galili
GGAACTGAAGAAAAGATTGGAGAAGTACTGCTATGTTTTAATGTGTCCCCCAAAGTTTGTTGGAAGCTCAGTCTTAATGCAATACTGTTGGGTTGTGAAGTCAGTCAGAGGTGAGTAATTCATGAAGGCTTGATCCTCATGAATGGACTGTTATTTCGAGAATGGGTTTGCTATAAAAGTGAGTTCAGACCTCTTCTGCTCTCTCTTGCCTTTCTGTCTTCCTCCATGGATGACAGATCATGAAGGCCCTGTCAGAAAGCAGTGCCTTGCTCTTGGCTATTCCAGCCTCCAGAACCATGAGTCCTAAGTTGTTATTAATAAGTTACCCAGTCTCAGATGTACTTTGATAGCAGCAGGAAATGGGATAAGACAGGTATTTTCATGAGAATGTTGAAATTGCAAAGGGCCTAAAATAATACAGTGGTAAGTCCAAGGACTAAGCCCCAGCACATTCCAGTGCTGAG
>NW_008443486.1:0-464 GCF_000622305.1 Nannospalax galili
CTTCACAACTCTCCATTGTGCTGTCACAATGCTCAGTATGCCATCACAATGTCCCACTGTGTCATCTCAGGGCTCCAGTGTGCTATTACAATGTTTCATGTGTCGCCACAGTACTCAGTGTGCCATAACAAGGCACCAATGTGTCATCACAATGGTCCAATATGACATCACAATGCTACAATGTGTTAAGGGTATATACTGCATAATCAAAATTCTCCAGTAAGTCATCACAATGCTCCAAGGTGACATCACAGTGCTCAGGTTGCCACACAATGCTCCAATGTGTCATAACAATGTTCAATGTACCATCACAATGCCCTAATGAGTGACCCCAATGCTCTAACATGTCATCACCATGCTGCAATGTGACGTCACAATGCTAAGTGAGACATCACAGTGCTCCAGTGTGTCATAACAATGCTCAATGTGCCATCAGAATGCTCAATGTGGGCTCAAAATGCCCC
>NW_008443487.1:0-464 GCF_000622305.1 Nannospalax galili
AGAAAACCTTTCATTCACTGGATTGGATGCTTCCCTGAAGGGGAGTATTGGTGCTGTAATATCATTGGCTTCACTGCCTGAATATGTTTAAAAGGTTACTACAATACAAAAGGAAGTCTCCATCTTCACACAGACACAATTTGTTAACAGTTTCTAAAAACAATAATTAATGCAGTTAATATTCTACCTTCCTTAGACCTCAGAATGTATATCAAAAGCAAATGTTAAAAGAACTGTAGTTTGGCTACTTAACATAGCCAATACAAACTGAACGTCAATGTGACTATTTAAGCTGTAAGTAGAACTTTAATCAAGTGGGATTTTTTTCCTCAAGGCAAATGTAATTTGTATGAACTAGAACATACCCAGAAAATGTCCTGGAATCTAGACCTGCATTGAACAGTTTGTTGCAAATGAGAAACAGCTAAGCATATTCCTTAAGTTACTTAGCTACATTTTTTTTT
>NW_008443488.1:0-464 GCF_000622305.1 Nannospalax galili
ATGGTCAAGGTAAGCAGAGGTACTTATAAATGTACTTCTAAACATTAATTTTAAAAAACTCTAAAATTGAGAATTAATGACTTTTAATGCTAAGAACTGAGTAGTTCCTGTCTTAGGTTAGCACCTATCATGTAAATGCCAGTTTCCATGATCAGACAGAATGGTGGGCAACACCTGTCTCTTTTCATGCCATGTGCCTCCTTATAGACAACAGGAAACTATCAAAAGGGCCACCTTTGAAGATTGAGCATATAAATTGTTAGACATCCTGTGTCTACATGATTGAAAGATTTATCCATTTAAAATGGATATAGAGTCTCCTGTGACCTGGAGCTGTGGTCCCCTCCCATGAGCTCTAGGAGCTATGGAGCCCCCCGTGAGCTAGAGCTGAGGTCCCCCTCCTGTGAATATGAAGCTGTGGTTCCCTCCTGTAAGTTAGAGCTGAGGTCCCCTCCCGTGAACCT
>NW_008443489.1:0-464 GCF_000622305.1 Nannospalax galili
TGGGGTACTTAACCCTAAATGAACCATCAGTATCATATACTCTTTCTTTTCCACCAAGACTCAGGGAACATCTCAGAAGAGGGGGGTGGGGATATTATAAAAACCAGAGGTTGTGGAAGATTGCTGTGGTACCTTCTGGGCCTGACTGGGCAGTCACATCACAAACTCATGGTAGCTTTGGTTGCCAGCACAAGACCTTCAGAAGATCAACCCAATCAGGACTATGGCGTAGAAGTGGGAGGGGCTCATTTAATGTATATCTTTGTGGGACCTGCTAAGCAACATATAAATTGATTGAGCTCCATGATAGGATAACAGTGTCATTAGTCATTTGTGATCTACAATCAGGAGAAAAACATTCAGCAGAAAAAGTGGCATGATCGTTATTCCTATTGTTATAGGAGGAAACATCAAGCCACTTTGTGAACTCTAAGCTATCCATTTTTCCCTTCTTTATTTCATTC
>NW_008443490.1:0-464 GCF_000622305.1 Nannospalax galili
GGCACGCTGGAGACAGCATTCTGACTTTCCAGTTAACATCTGGTGAGGCAAGTGATCTGGCAGATTTCATGGCTGTTGGTCATTACTGCCCCATTCCCACTGAAGTGGGTGTCTGATCTGTGGGGTGCCATGCTTATGGCTTGAATGCTGCAAATTAGTTGCTGGCTGATTTTCTACATTTAGGAAATTCATCTAGGAATGTGTCCTATTAGAACCAAACACTAGCCCTTCTAAGGAGGTATGAACAGGGTAGCCAATACCCTGCACAAGTGGCCAGTTCAGCCATGACAAGGAACAGGGCTCTAATTGGAACTTGCCATGGATGGCTGTACTGACAAGTTAGATCAGAGGCAGTAACAGCTAGATTGGCTTTGGCAAGTGGGGCCCTCGATGTTGTGGCCATCCCTAGATACCTTGGCCATCCCTTTCCTCCTCCTAGGGAACCATCCTATGTTGGCCTTTAT
>NW_008443491.1:0-464 GCF_000622305.1 Nannospalax galili
TGAAACAAAAATGTCAGGGGCATCACTGTACTTGGGAAGGAGAGCAGGCCCCAAATGTAAGTGTGGTAATTACAATTTTTAGATCACTCCTGTGGAGGTGAAAGACTGGAGGTCCTGCTGGTAGATATCATTGGGTCACCTTTACAGTGACTGCTTCTTCATAGTTCTTTTCTGATTATCTTTTCCCTCTAGAATTTTCCTTTGGAGTCAGCAAGGTGTTGTACCTGAGTCTTAAATGTGGTATATATGTCTACCATTTGTCTACTTCCTTGATGTATTATATCTTTACAATAGTGAATTTTAGGTCCAGGCCCTATCGCCCCTTCAACCAACACATGCCAAATTATAAATAAATCCTGATGGCCTTAGGGTATCTTTGCGGAACAGTTTGGTGCTGTCAAGTATTAGGTATTTAAGTCCTCTCCTCCATCTTGTGTCTGAGACTGAGTTGATCTTTTTTTTTT
>NW_008443492.1:0-463 GCF_000622305.1 Nannospalax galili
TGTTGTTCCTAAATTCTCTTCGAATTTTTAATTTGGCTGATTCCATCTATGTCCCATGAAAAGCATACCTGCTCATCCCCCAAGGTGATTGAATCAATTTTAGACACTTAGCCATTGAAGGCATTAGCATAATCTAGAGGAAGCCAATCAAGTGCATATCCATATTCTTTTTCTCCCTTTCTCTCTGACTCCCTCTCTCCCTCTCTCTCCCCCTCCCTCCCTCTTTCCCTCCCTCGCTCCCCAGGTTCAGCTCCCAGCATCCACTTGACTAGCAATTATCCGTAATTCTAGTTCCAGAGGATTCGACACCCTCTTCTGACTTCCAAGGGCATTGCATGACATGGTTCACTTATACACACAGGCAATCTACTCATACCCCCCAAATTTTAAATAAATAAAATATTTTTTAAAAAATCAAGGCCAGGACTGGAGAGATGGCTCAGCAGTTAAGAACACTGACTCT
>NW_008443493.1:0-463 GCF_000622305.1 Nannospalax galili
TGTGTGTGTGTGTGTGTGTGTGTGTGTGTGTTTAAATGACATATTTGTTGGAATATTTGGTGAAATTCAGTCCAACTCAGCAGCTGCAGTTGAAATCAGAGGCAGAGATGGGATTAGTACAGATGGCCTGGCCTGTGAGGAGCCTTCGCATCTGCTCCTCTCACCAGGACCCATTCTGCCCAGCACTCTCCAATCTGACTCTATAATCATGTGCAAAGAATAACTATCTACTCTGTGCCCTCCAGTCCTGACTGGCACCACCCAGTACTCCATTTTGTCTTCTAAAATGTGTACCTCTGCTGCTGATCTGACTCATCTACCGCTGTCCTTGGGTTAGATGAACATGCCTTCTGCCTTCATTTTGCATGGTCACATGGACTCACATGCACATGGTGCCTCCCATATGCAGCCATGCCCAACATTGCACTGCTAACTGAACAGCTGGTGCAGGAAATGGGGTCCT
>NW_008443494.1:0-464 GCF_000622305.1 Nannospalax galili
TCATTGAGAATATTCCCAAATAAAACCAGAATAGATGGGCATTCCAGTAGATCCACAAATCACAATCTAAAAATGAAAGCATTGAAGAAGAGCCTTAAAGGAATCCTAAACACAGAGGAGGAAGAAAGTCTTAATGAGAGCAGAGAAGATAAACTTCACGAGAGGAATAGATGCACAAAGGGAAAGTAGGAAAGAAACGTGAATTCTGTAAACACTCAAAACTCTAATATGAATAGGAGAGAAAGTAAAGAAAAGCAAAGGGCAATAAGAAAAACAACCAATGATATTACAGGAATTAGAAGACCCCTCTTAATAGTAATCTTAAATGCAAACAGTCTTAACCCTCTAATTATGGACATAGACTGGATGAGGAATTGCTTTTAAAAAAACAAGATTCAAGCATTTGCTGTCTCAAAAAATATACTTCACTGGAAAAAGACAGAGATTGAAACGATGGAAGTCAA
>NW_008443495.1:0-464 GCF_000622305.1 Nannospalax galili
ACACGATCCATATACATGTAGAGATTTCATGAATAGTTTTCTTGAAAGGAGTTTTCAAATCCTGTTATAACATGGTGTATCCTGATACCACTATGACTGTGTTATCAGGCTTCTGAATTCACAGGTGTCTTCTTTCCCTGCCTCTCATTTCATGTCTGTACAAAACCTTCTCTTACTTATGAGGCCTCCCTTCTCAGAAGAAGATGGAATACTGGCCACTGTGTCAATTTTCTTGGGGAATGTCCTCTCACTAGGACTGCAGTTCTCAAGATCCAAGGCAGCATGCACAGCCACAAAATCTTTGAAATTACTCTGGGTATCAGGAGGAGTCTCAGTACTTTACAAATAATTGTGCTCTCATGCCCAAATGAGATATTTTCTTCTCCAAATATATTACTGCAGTTATCAAGGACAAATTCTACAAGATAAAACTGTAATGAAAAGGGAAAACACAGGACGTCTTG
>NW_008443496.1:0-464 GCF_000622305.1 Nannospalax galili
TCTTTAACTTCTGTGATCTTCAGTTTCCTCATTTGTGAAATGTGGGCAAAACCATGACACAAGATTGTTGTAAGTATTAAATAAAACAATGCACTATGTACTATTGCTGTGCAAACTGTAGTTGCTTTTATACCTAATATGAGGAAAATTCCACATATTTTCTTTTCCTGTGAGGAATTATCTTCACAATGCATTCATTGGGGTAAGGCAAGAGAAAGAATCACATTCAAAAGTAAGTATGGCCTGTTTTGACATGGGAAGAGGATTTTAAAATAACAGATAGGTGTCTTTCTGCTTTAAGTCAGTGTTTCAAGAGGATGAACAGGGCACAAGGAGAAAGGAACAGGGTGGGTGCATCCTCAGCACAGCCTGGAAGGCCGTCCCTGACACCATGAATGGTCTCCCTGATCCACAATTGATAGCTGCTATTCCCAAACAAATGCTACCCAAGGAGACTGTGTTAC
>NW_008443497.1:0-464 GCF_000622305.1 Nannospalax galili
TCAGACACACTATGTAACTGAAGCTGGCTTTGAAGGCTTTGCTCTCAAACTTCCACTTATTGAGAGTTATAGGGAAGGAGACGTGGACCACCACACCAAGGACCGCTGTTCCTTACCACATGGCCCAAATACGATAGCAAGGAATGGTTGTCAGAAGTGAAATGTATCAATAAATGAGGGTTTTTAAAAATATACAAGAACCTCACAGCAGTGGAAATGAACTTAGCACGATTTCCCACAATACCGTTTTACCTTTCCTGCCCTGTTCTTTAAATCTTTGTATCAAGGACAGGAGCCATTTATACTCCAATAGGTGTTGTTAGACACTCTAATAATAAAAGGGGATGTTCTCAGCTATTTCAGAAGGAAAATAAACACTGGCATAAAAAGCTAGCAAACGATTTCTATAATAACTCATCATATGGATTCTTCAGGAAGATGCTAGCAACACCACAATGGTATAT
>NW_008443498.1:0-463 GCF_000622305.1 Nannospalax galili
GATGCCCCTCAGACATGGCCACAGGCCAGTCGAAAAGTGGCAATTCCCCAACTGAGGCTCCCTCAACCCTCAACCAGAAATAAATAAATCATTTATTTATTGTATGTGTATGAGTGTATTGCCTGCATGTATGTAAGTGCACCGCATATGTGCAATGCTCACAGAGGCCAGAAGAGGGGGTTGGATTGGATCCCCTGGAACTGGAGTTACAGGTTCTTGTTAGTCTCCATGTGGGTGTTGGGAATAGAACCCAGTTCATCTGGAAGAACAGCAAGTGCTCTTAACAGTTGAACCATCTCTCTAGCCCTGAGACGTATATACTAATTTTTACAGTTTTATTTGTTTTTAAGACAGGATCTAGCTATATAGTCCTGGAAGGCCTTGAACTTTCTGTGTAGACTGAACTGGCCTCAAAATTGAGGCAACCCTACTGCCTCTGCCTCCAAGTGCTGGGATTACAGAC
>NW_008443499.1:0-464 GCF_000622305.1 Nannospalax galili
TTCCTCCCAAGGTCAGTCACTCCCCAGGTGGCCTGGGTGAGTTTCTTCACCTGTTATGCTGTCTATTCCTGAAGAACCCTTCCAGTTCTGATTGGACCTAGTGAGAATTTCTGGTTTCCTTCTTCCTCATCAATCCTGAAAGGAATAATGCCCTGTGTAGAAGACACTCTCATATATAAGGCATGGTACCAGGTGCTAGGGACTAGGCATTTAGGAGATGTCAGGCTTAATAAGTTTATAGTCAGGGCTGGGGGTGTGGTTCAATGGTAGAGCAATTGCCTAACACTTGAACTGAGGCCCAAAACCCCAACACCAGTTAAGGATGGGGCGCGAAGAAATTCCAGACAGCATGGAAGGCATGAGTAAGCCATTGGTGGGATAGAGAGATGTTTGCCAAACCTGAGGAAGAATTAAATCACAAGAAGGCAAGCCTTTCAGAACCACACATTGAAAGGAAAAAAAAA
>NW_008443500.1:0-464 GCF_000622305.1 Nannospalax galili
AAGATTGTCTTTTGGGTTAGTCCGTGTCCTTTGCAAATAGACCACATGGAGTCTGCTGTCTTTAACCAGTATTTAAGAGGAGCTAACTAACTGAATGAACCAAGAAGGTGTGAGACCCACTGACATGTTGAAATGAATGTTTTCCTTGAGAGCTAATTTGTGATTATATGTTCCAAAATATTGGTGTCATACATGATGATGAAGCTGCACCAGTGAAATCTCCACAGTGTAGTAGCCTAATGAGACCTGCATAGTGACAAAACCAGCCAACAAGCCAAGGTGGATGGGAGGAATGTCAAGAGGTCCCACCTCATGATGAAGAGCTGTAGGCATTCAGTGACTTCTGAGGGAGGGAGAATCAGTTTTCTCCAGGGACTATTCCCTGAGAGATTATCTAATTCCCAATGGATAGCCCTGAACACAAGTATACATGAGCACCACTAAATGAATTCAGTGCATTAGAT
>NW_008443501.1:0-464 GCF_000622305.1 Nannospalax galili
CTAGCTCCCCCCATGACACACTTTTTCATTGAAAACAGCTGTGGGATAGAGCTGAGGGAGCATCCCCAGGGAGCAGAGGGAGACTGAAGGAAAAGGAGAAGGGCGAGCATCACACCAGAGGCTGGCTTGGTCTCCCAGTTGGATAATGGTCATCAAAACACAATTTCATAGGAGGTGGGAGGTCTAGTGTTCCACAAGCTCAGCAAGGAACTAGAGTTCACAACTATTTATTGTATATGTTATAGAGTTAGAAGAGAGAGTCCGAAGTTTCCCAGTACAAAGAAATGATTCATGTTTAGTGGGGGATGCTAGCAACTCTTACCCGACCACTCCACATTATAAATAATATTTATTATCGCATGTATATTGCATTATTGCACCTTATCCCACAAATATGTGCAATCTTCATGTTTTAGCAAGTCAGGTTTGTTTGTTTCTTTCTTTGTTTTCTTCTTTTTTTTTTT
>NW_008443502.1:0-464 GCF_000622305.1 Nannospalax galili
GCATCTCTCAACTCCCATCAATGAAACTCCCTCATGCTACAGTGGGCAATAAACACAAAAGGACACAAATGGCCAAACTCCACCCACATGTGTGTGTTTATTACCCACATGTGTGTAAGTGCACCTGTGTTGTGAAATCCCCACCAAGGACATAAGAGGGTGTCAGATCTTCTGGAACTGGAGTTATAAATGGTTGTTAGCCACCATATTGGTGCTTGGATTCAAACATAGGTCTTCTACAAGAACTATCAGTGTTCTTAACCTCTGAGCCATCTTTCCAGTCCTGAGCTAGTCTTCTTTAAGGGAATGACTCTAGAGAGACTGATTAGGCCCCAGTAGATGAACTTACACTGAGGGATATCTGGGTACAATAACTTGATTTGATAGGCCTTAACATAAATGACAGAATGCATAAAATCTAACGGGGGTTGGGGGAGTGGCTATGGGAGGTTGGAGATGGGGGG
>NW_008443503.1:0-464 GCF_000622305.1 Nannospalax galili
ATTCTCTATCTCACCCCAATTGAAATGGCTACCATCCAGAAAACAAATAACAAATATTGGTGAGGATGTGACAGTAAGAGAGCGTGCACACATGGTGGGAACATAAATTAGTACAGTCACCACGGCAATCAGTGTAGAGGTTCCCCAGAGCCCTAAGACTAGAGCAACCAATAGGATGGTTCAGCTATTCCACCACTGTGTGTATACACAAAGGACTCCAAGTGAACATACCGCAGAGATTCTCACATGTCTATGTTCATAGTACAATAGCTAAGTTATGAAATCAACTTATATTTTCACAACATTATCTATCACACACATATTATTCAGCCATAAAGAAGAATGGAAATATGTCATTTGCAGGAAAGGGACAGGACTGGAGATCACCAGATTAAGTGAAATAAGCCAGACTCAGAGAGACAAATGTAACATGTATTCTCTCCTATGCGGAGATTTAAAAAAAA
>NW_008443504.1:0-464 GCF_000622305.1 Nannospalax galili
ACTCTCTAGGTGCTCTACAAGAACTACATCTAGCTGTCAACCTAGAGTCAAAACTACTACTACCATTTTTGCTATACAGTCATGGTGTAGTAGTGCCTTCTAAATTCATTTATACCCACTGATTAGTGCTGAATCCAGCTTTCATCAGAGAAGCTACTTACTGACCAGAGTGCCCAGAAAAAATGATAGAAGAGTGCTATCAATGGGCAAGTAACACTTACTGGGAGAAGGGTGTCACTTTCTTTAGCGGTATAGCCCCAGATAAATTGCCTTGATTCACAATAACCTCCCACTCACACTGGGGCAAGAAACTCTAAGCTCAGTGAGCCACACACAAAAGAGGGTCTGTATTTAACAAAAAGCCAAACAAGGTTCTAGTTCACCATGATGTCCTCGCCAAAAAGTGAGGGTAAACTGTCCCCCTCCCAACTCTGGATCCTAGAACACACACGCCACAGCAACAA
>NW_008443505.1:0-464 GCF_000622305.1 Nannospalax galili
GCACCATACTGTGCTTTTTACATCAATGCTGTGGATCTGATTTAATCATGAAATGTTCTCAAAAAGCAGGTCAGCTGTGACCTTATAGCCAACACCTATCAATGAATGAAAAGCATTTGTATTTGAAATCCTTTGCAACACTAATCTTCCATTGATTTCATTTCTTTTTAAAAAGTCCAGTATTTATTTACTAGGTGAGTATGTTTCTGAACTGCAATTCAGAGAATAGATTTGGAGTTTAACATCTGATGTGACTGATAATGTGAATCACTGCTGAGTCATTTCTCACCAGAAAATAAAGGGTTTGATACAATATCACAAAAATGTAATGAACTGTAATGTTTAAAAATTAGTAACTGAAAATTATAATTTATCACTTTAGTCACTTATGGTAGTCTAAAATATATGGCCAATTCTTAAAAATTATTTATTTAATAACCACATGATTAGAAGAAGCATTTCAT
>NW_008443506.1:0-464 GCF_000622305.1 Nannospalax galili
TTAGAAATTCTTTTATTTTTTCTAGGTTTTCTAGCTTTTATAAGTATAGGTTTACAAAGTAATCCCCAATAATGCTCTGCGTTTCATTGGAGTCTGTTAAAATGGCAGCTGTTTGAGCTCTAATTTTGCTAATTTATGTCTTCTTTCTTTTTTCCAGATTGGCTAAGGGTTTGTCTATGTTATTTACTTTTTCAAAGTACTAGTTCATTGTTTGGTTAATTTCATGTATTGTTCTTTTAGTCTCTATTTCATTAATTTCTTCCCTAATCTTTGCTATTTCTTGCCATCTACAGGGATTGGAATTGGCTCGTTTTTCAAGAGCCTTGAGGCGCATCATTAGGCTGGTTATTTGATATCACTCAGCTTTTTGTTTGTTTGCTTTCTTTGAGACAGGGTTTTCCTGTAGCCCCAGCAGGCCTAGAACTCAATGTGTTGACCAGGCTGGCCTTGAACTCACAAAGATC
>NW_008443507.1:0-464 GCF_000622305.1 Nannospalax galili
TTTTTTTTTTTCTTTTCCTGCACTATCCCTATTATTGTACACTTTCTCCACCACAGTTATTGAATTTCTTAAGTACTTTTCACCCAGTCTCTCTACTCTTTGGAGCTTTTTGATATCCAGAGCTGACTGGTTAACAAAAGCCATGGCCACTGCCGCTATATTACCTTTGGCCTCAGGGTCTAATGGAGTGTACCTGCAGAAGGTATCCATTATTTGCTCCAAGACCGCAGCTGGTCTTACATTTAGTTCCTGACTAATATCGTATTCCTGTGCCAAATTAGTTGGCCTACGAGCAGCTGCTTTGAGACCTGCCAACAGCCTGGCAGTAAACCAGAAGCTTCTCCTTACCTTCTGCAGTATTATAATCCCAATCAGGCTGGGTTAGTGGATAGGCAGCATCAATCAGTGTTGGATCAGTAGTAGGGACACCAGTATTGCCAGGAATTAACTTCCTGGCTTCTGTT
>NW_008443508.1:0-464 GCF_000622305.1 Nannospalax galili
CTATGATAGCAATTTCATGCCACCACCCCCAGCTTTTTACATTGATTCTGGGACTTGAACTCATGCCATCATGCTTGCAAAGCAAATACTTTACTGACTGAGAACCCCCTCCCCCTTTCTTTTGAGACAGGGTCTCATTATGTAGCCCTGACTGGCCTCAAATTCATGATGATCCTCCTGCCTCAGATTCTTGTGTTCTGGGATTACCAGCATGTACCACCAGAACTACATTGTAGGTTCCTGTCTCAAAAACATCAAAAGAAAGAAAGAAAAACACCCCAAAATATACTGTCCCTGGCAAAAGACAGATTTCAGAGACAATATGTGTTAGACCCACATGTGGCTCCCTGAGAGCTTCACTCCATGTTTATAGGCAATGCTATATTATTAGTTCAATTTTGCATGTAGTAAATTTCAGACTTAAAAGTTTTTTAAAGGCTTATTTTATTATACCCCCCCCCCCG
>NW_008443509.1:0-464 GCF_000622305.1 Nannospalax galili
TGCCTGCATGTATGTAAGTGCACCCATGTTGTGCAGGACCCACAGAAGCCAGAAGAGTGTATCAGATTCCCTCAAAATGGAGTTACAGACAGTTGTTAACTTCCATGTGGGTGCTCGTAATTGAATGGGTCCTTTGCAAGAGCAGCCAGTGCTCTTAACCATTGAGCCATCTCGCCAGGCCCTCCAATTAAATACTTAACCACACACAAAATAAACATTAATTTGACTTCGGTTTCCACAGACTATTTTCCAGTTTTTGAATAGTATGTAAGTGGAACTGTAAGCACCATAATGTTCTTTATCTTATTTGGTTTGCTCAAAATTGTACTCTTAAACATACAAATGTGTACATATCCATGTTGAATAGCAGTGGTTATTTTTCATTTCATTTGTATTTATTTCTTTATTTGTAGTATTGTTTCTATATTCCACATTTGTTTATTTTGCATTCTTAAAGGTATTTT
>NW_008443510.1:0-464 GCF_000622305.1 Nannospalax galili
TGGCTAACAACCATCCATAAGTCCAGTTCCAGGGGATCTAATGCCCTCTTCCGTCCTCCCCAAGCATTGCACTTACATAAGTGCAGGCAATACAGGAATATACATGAAATTAAAATAATAAAATATTTAAAGAAAACCTTGTAGACAAACTGAAAATGATGATACATGCTCATAAACCCCAGTATTGGGAAAGCTGAGGGTGGAGAAGCCTAAGTTTGAGGCCACCTTTATATATATATATATATAAAATCTCACAACCTTATCTCAAAAACAAATGAACAAACAAATATTGTAGATAAAGACAATCTGGAACCAGATGACTTGGCTTGAATCTTTGGTTCCTGGCTTAGTGATCTTGGGCCAATCATTAGTTTCCTTCATGTTCAGTTTTCTTCTCTGTATAATGGTCATAAAATTCATATTTTCATATCTTACAGAATCTCTATATTTCTCAAATTTGCCTG
>NW_008443511.1:0-463 GCF_000622305.1 Nannospalax galili
TCTGCAAGAGCAGTCAGTGCTCTTAACCGCTGAGCCATCTCTCCAGCCTAACAGCCAGTGCTTTTAACTGCTGAGACATCTCTTTAGCGCCCCACCCCCTTAAATAAAAAACTACACACATTATGTTTTATAGCTTTTTCTTTTTTAAATCAGTGAGGGCCCATGAGTTTTGTTGGGGTGTTTTATCCTTTTAGGCTTTCTGTTTCCCACTAGGCTTGTGCTGTACAGCAGACCCTTGCCTTTTGTTTGTCTCTTGACTTTGACTCCTTAAAGGGTCTGGGCTGTTTTGTTGAGCACTCCCTTAAGGTTTGTCTGTTTCTTTGTGGTGTCAAATATTTAACTGTCCTTCTATCTCCCAAGTGTACCTTGCTGAAAGTGAGGCTCACAGGCATGACTCGATTCAGGCAGGATATAATCCCAGCACTTGGGAGGCAGAGGCAGGCGGATCTTTGTGAGTTCAAGG
>NW_008443512.1:0-464 GCF_000622305.1 Nannospalax galili
AAGTCACAAAGATCTGCCTGCCTCTGCTTCCAAGTTAACTAGTTTTCTTATATAGTCCAGGACTACCTGCCCAGGGAGGTCACAGTGGGCTGGGCCTTCCTACATCAGTTAACAATCATGATCCCTCACAGACATGCCCACAGATCAACCTGATCTAAACAGTCCTTCAGTTGAGTCTCTTCTTTAGGCTGTGTCAAGTTGATAGTTAAAGCTAACTAGAACATGAGGAAAGAAACTATAGCTGGGCCTTGTGACACAGGCCTGTAATCCCAGATATTCAGAATGCTCAAGGAGGGGGATTGCAAGTTCAAGGCTTGCTGAGCTATAGGAAATTATAGACCAACATCCCTTGTCGAAATTGTTGCAAAAGTCTTCAACAGAATATCAGAAAACTGAATTCAGTAATACACTAAAAGGATTACATATCATAAAGAGTTGGCATTTATCCCTAAGATGTAGGGATG
>NW_008443513.1:0-464 GCF_000622305.1 Nannospalax galili
CACATCCATATGTAAAACAACCTGAAAGTTTAGGATTCTGTTGGCTTGTGTTTAGTTAGTGCCTCAAATGCATTTATTTCTTGATGTTCCCAGTCTTTTATGCTTAACTCCCATTCACCCTGCCTCCAACTTTGGGTTGTAACAATCTAATCTGTGTATACTCTTTCTATAGCAAAAAGTAAATATGAGAAATATTAATGCAGGGTTTGCCTATTGGGTGACAGGTTTGCGGAAATATCTAGCATACATGCTTTTCCAGCATTGATAAATACCCTCTGGGCAAATTTGAGAGTCACGCAAAGTGGTCTTGAAATTAGACTAAGTAAAGGCTCATCTGTCAGTCTTTATGTTTCTTAGCACAGGCTAACTGGGCTTCTACAGAAATTTGCATAACTAGTAAGTACCTCACATTTTTCAAGCATGATTGAATAATCCCTAAATGGTGTTTTTGTAGTTATTAGTGA
>NW_008443514.1:0-459 GCF_000622305.1 Nannospalax galili
GTGCGTGCGTGTGTGCAGACACGTGTGTGCTCATGGAGGCTAAAGGATAAACTCGGATGTCATTCCTCAGTCCATCCACCTTTCTGTTGTTGTGAAGACAAGGTTTCTCACCAGCCTAGAACTTACCTCGGAGGGCTAGGCTGGCTGCCAGCAAACCCCAGAAGTCTCAGTCTCCCCCCCCCCATATATGTATGTAACATATATTTATATATAATATTATATATATACATCTATCATCTATGTATTTAGCTAGTTAGCTACCTACCTACCTACGTATCTGAAAGCTAAGGAAAATAGTAGATCTGAAAACAAATCAAAAGGCTCCCTGGCCAGGCTTGCTAAGAGGCTTGTTGGCAGATGGGATGTGATAGAAGAAAGTTTCAGTGAGCGTGAGCTTATCTTCCACGCTGACATCCAGAGAGAGAGAGAGAGAGAGAGAGAGAGAGAGAGAGAGAGAGA
>NW_008443515.1:0-464 GCF_000622305.1 Nannospalax galili
AAGTTGGAGGTGAAGACAGCCTGGGGAGGGGCTAAAAACCACACAGTAGATGTGGGCCCTGCAGCTGAAGAATCAAGCCTTGAATCTTTTGCCCACACCTACTCTGAAGTGGGTGAAGCAAGTGAAGTCCCTGTGCTGTGTGTGCTGATCGCCCCCTGCTGGTCTTCAGATTCCCTGCAGGGAGGTTTGCATTTGGGCTTATACCAAAGTCCCCTGCTGCTGTTTATACAGTAATGCATGACTGCATCCTCTGTGGTCACATTGTTCAGCTGCAAGTTGAACTGATTCTTGGAAGTGTCTCTGGACACTGGGAGATAGAGATGCAGCTCCTGAGAGAAGCCTTGTAGTCAGTGCTTCCACCATTAATTATGTACCCCACTGACTCCTGGTTCTTCCCTGGGATCTGATGGATCCAGTGCCTGTAGCAACCAGTGGTGAGACAGTACAGGTGAGGGACAGAGTTT
>NW_008443516.1:0-464 GCF_000622305.1 Nannospalax galili
TGGCCCAGGAGGCTGAAGAGTAAGTATCCACAGTAATATGAATATATTTAAGATGTCCCATTTTAGGAAAAATAGTAATACTCATCTGCTATAACACATGAGGGGAAATACCCTGGGGATTAACACCTAGATGTAAAGGAGTAGAAACATATTTAGAGTATTGATCAGAATCAAAGACAATTTTCTGTGTTAGAGATACTGGAATATGGGAACATGACTGTAAAAATGAAGCAGGTGCATGAGTCACAGAATGCCATCAATGGGCTTTAGAAGAAACCTAGACAGGTGTTACCAAAGAATCAGTTTGTTGGTTTCTTTCAGACAATGGCTCAAAAGAGATGGTCTTCGATGGACTACATTTTTTTAACTTAAAAAAAAGAAGAACTCTATTGAGAATTTCATACATGCATACAAGGTATCTTGATCAAATCCACGCCCACTCCCTCCCCTCCATATTTCCCTGA
>NW_008443517.1:0-464 GCF_000622305.1 Nannospalax galili
AAAAAAAGGTCCAAGATTATACAAGTAGTTTTGGAGCCCCGGCTCTTGACTATTATGAGAGAGAACTCTTAGGGAGATGACATTAACAGGTGGGAGACTATGGGTGGGGTTAACAATGTGGTGTAACTGACATCTCATGCTTGGGTAAATGGATAGATGGTGGTGCCTTTTAGGGACTTTTAATACAAAGCAGAAAGGGTAAGTTTATAGGAAGAGAAGATGAATTTATTGTTAAACAGGCAGAGCTGAAGTTGCCTTTAGAGATCCATACAGAGATAGTAAGCCAGGAGTTTAAAGCCAGAACCAGCACTAGAGATATTAATTTGGGAGTTAGTACATAAAAGACCAACCAACAAGATGTTCTTGTTGGTGCAATAGTGGAGCATCGTGTACACACAACCAGAAAATTTTCAATTGGATATAATGTCCACTCCTAGGGGTGGAACACACATCTGGTACTGTAG
>NW_008443518.1:0-464 GCF_000622305.1 Nannospalax galili
AAAGCCTGTCTTGCTTTAACACCTGAGCTCTTAGAAAATAATAAGTACATGCACGCTTGCTCAGACATACGGTGTGGCATTCCTTCTGTCTCCTCAGGACACAAATCATACTGATGAAGGTGAAGTTGAATTAAATTTGGAAGTTATGCTACATGAAAACAATATACTGTTAGTTACCTTTAAAACGGTTATATGGCTCTGTGTGAATATAATGGAGCTATACATAAATATGCCTACCTACCAGCACACAGAGAAATATGCCCAGATCAGACTTACGGCAAATGAAGAAAACTGGATTGCAAAATTTTATATCAAACGATTCTTTAAAATATCTAAAAACATGTTGGGCATGGTGGCATATGCCTTTAATCCCAACATGCTTGAGGCAGAAGCAGGCAGATTACTGTGAGATTGAGGCCAGCCTAAAATGTTCTATATAGTGAGTTCTAGGCCAGCTGAGGCTA
>NW_008443519.1:0-464 GCF_000622305.1 Nannospalax galili
TGGGTGCTGGGATTCAAACCCAGTTCTTCTGCAAGAACAGTGTTCTTAACCATTGAGCCATCTCTCCAGCCCCTCAACAGTGTTCTTAGTGATCATTTTCCTCAAAAAGACTTACTGCTTCATGTTGTTCCATTTCATAAACTCTGGCAGTGTGACTGGTTGGATAACAACTCTTGGATCAGATCACATTGAGTCTTCCCTTCACACAGCTCCAACTCTCAGTGCCTCCTAGGTCATCTGTCTTGATTCAGAACAACAGCTATACCTTATCTTACCTCACATGCTCCTTTCCAGTATCCTCTCCAGCATCTTCCATGGAGGCCCTTCTCTCCCCTCTCCAAGGCTGCTTTAGACTGGTTTTCTATCACCTTAGTTTACTTGATTTTACTTATTTTCCTCCAGAGTGAATAATTCAAGTCTTTGCTCTTTCCTAATTTTAATAAATTTACTGTTTATACACACTT
>NW_008443520.1:0-464 GCF_000622305.1 Nannospalax galili
ATTATGTTTCTGTCTTCCAAAATCATTAAAAGCACAGCAAAGTAAAATAAATAAATAACACTTTTTAAGCAAATGATCCAAGGGTAACCAAAACAGTGACCACCATGAAAATCTGGAGATGCAAAAAACAAGTTCAGTCTAAATTCTGACCAAGGAAAGAGAAGCTGGAGGACAGGTGGTAAACTCATGAACTAGGGTAAAGGCATAATTAAGTTAAATGCCAGGACTCTCCTGTATTATTCAAGTGAGACTTAAATGCAATCACAGGTGTCCTGAGGATGCAAAGGGAGATCTGAAACAGGAAAGTTCTGTGACAGATCAGATCAAAGCAGACTCAGAAAAGTCGCTAATGTCTGACTTTGAAGTAGAGGAAGGGGCCCAGAACAGAGGAATGCATCTGGAATCAAAGAAACATTATCTTCTGGAGTCTCCAGAGGACCACTGTTCTGCTGGTACACTGACAC
>NW_008443521.1:0-464 GCF_000622305.1 Nannospalax galili
TATTATTGATTTTTTTGATAATATATATTTAGTTAAAATTAAATGGTAGGGAATATTTATGTAATGGCTAAACAGCATTAACATCATCGTTGGAACTTTAAATAAACAATTTAAATAATATTAAGATAAACTAGATCTTCCCTGAGTTTCTAATACATGAACTTCTAGCTGAGATGAATGAAACAAAATAATGCTTTTCTTTACATTCCTTTTACCAATACAATAACCAACTCACTATTGATTCTTCTCATTTGTATTATTCTACATAGCCAATTTTCAGTTCTAACTATGATCTACATTAAACATAAAAGATCTCTGAATTTCCAGAATCAATCAGCCCAAAAGATGTGTCTTATTTTCTCAGATCTACAACATCAGATCCCTATGCACCCATCGCATGAGACTAATTTCCAAGTTCTATGCTGGGTTATTGTCTGCCTGAGATTTCATGGGACTTGTGTATG
>NW_008443522.1:0-464 GCF_000622305.1 Nannospalax galili
CAGAGCCACTCCAGAAGCCCTTTCCCAAACCTCTGGACAGGTTCTTTATCCTTTAAGAAATGGGGTGTGTTACACTCTAGAAACGCAGTTACAGATGATGGTGCCCTTATATACATGCAGGGAAAACACGCATACACATAAAACCAAAATAAATAAAACCTTTTAAAAAGATATTAGAAATGGTTAAGGGAGAGACAGTTTTCCTTAAGGGTGTGACACCTGGTAGGGTGACCAAGCTCTGGTGGGAGGCCTCATACTCATGAGTTTGTAAACTGCACAAACTGGGCCCGGGTTATGTAAAATATTGGAGGACAAATTTGGGCTTGGTGGAGCACGCCTTTAATCTCGGCACTCAAGAGGCAGAATCAGATGGATTTCTGTGAGTTTGAGGTCAGCCTGGTCTACATAGCCATTTCAAGGCCAATTAGGCTACAGAGAAACCCTGTCACACAAAGAAAAAAAAA
>NW_008443523.1:0-464 GCF_000622305.1 Nannospalax galili
TTCCTAGGAAGCTACTCACAGGATTCATGGCAAGCAGCACAGTGGCCATTCTTTCGGCCTGGCCCAATACTGCTCACTATGTGCCATTTGTATAAAGAATAGATGGAACTGGTAGGCACTCTCCCAGCGGTCCTTCTGCTTCCCAAAACCAGGGGAATCCATCCCATCCAAGCTGGATGCAAGCATCACTCTTTATTGTCACCCATCCCCAGCACAGGACACATATTGTCTTCCCTCTCCAAAGCAGAAGCTGACTGGCACTCATTAAGGTATAATTTGTTTGCACTATTTAGTGTATGTGTGTTTTACCTGTAAGTATGCAAGGACCCCGCATGTGTCCAGGCCCTGTGGGGGCTACAAGAAGGCATTAGATCCCTGGGAACTAGAGTTATGGACAGTTTTTAACTGCCATATGGGTGCTGGGACTCGAAATGAGGTCCTCTGTAAGAGCAGTCAGTGCTCTT
>NW_008443524.1:0-464 GCF_000622305.1 Nannospalax galili
TCCAAATACTTAGAGCCTATGGGGGACATTTTCATTCAAACCACCACAGTGAGGAAGCCATGAAGATGTAAGTTTGACTGCCCTGGTTATATTTCCCATCTAGAATCTCATTCCATGTGGTATTATCATCCACAATTACAGTGGGTCTTTCCACTTCAGTTAACTACTTCTAGAAATTCTCTCTCAGACATGCTCAAATTTATATTTTTGTATTGAATCTCAGGCCCATCAAACTAACAATAAAGACTAAACATTGGGACTGGGGAGATGGCTTGGTGCTTAAGAACCCATGTTTCTCTTCCCAGCACCCAAAGTGAGTGGCTCACCAGCACTTATTAAGTCTGGCTGAAGGATTTGATGCCTTTTTCTGCCCTCCACAGGTACAAGGAACCCATATATACAATTTTTTTCACATTAATTCATTCTTCAATAAGACAAGCTGTTGTCATCGTGATGAAGATGTG
>NW_008443525.1:0-464 GCF_000622305.1 Nannospalax galili
TTTTGTTTTGTTTTGGTTGGTTGGATGGTTTTGGTTTTTTTTGAGACAGGGTCTCACTATGTAGTCCTGCCTGACCTCCGATTTGCAGCTGTACTCCAGCTTAAGAGCTACTGCTGAGATTGTGGAAATGTTCTACCAAGCCCTACTTAGTGTTTTAAAGTAATAGTATAGGAACTTATAAACCCCCCTTCCAAAATAAAATTCAAAATTTTGACAATAACCTGCAATAACCATACGCCTTTCCCCATACTTTTCTTCTCCAATGGAGGTAGCCATCCTGAATTCTGTATTCATCAGTCCCTCCTTCTCATTGCTTTAAACCTCTATTGAGTTGGGTGTGGTGGTGCACACCTTTAGTCCCAGCTCGGAGGCAGGGGCAGGAGAATCTCCATGAGATGGAGTCCAGCCTGGTGTACATAGCGAGTTCCAGGCCAGCTGAGGCTACAGGGAGATCCTGTCTCAAA
>NW_008443526.1:0-464 GCF_000622305.1 Nannospalax galili
AGAGGCTAGGGATGAAGCTCAGAACTTGCCAAGTATGTACAAAGTCTTGAGTTTGAGCCCTAGCACTGCATAAACTGGGCATGGTGGTGCATGTCTCTAATCTCAGCATTTGGGAGGTCGAGGCAGAAGGATTAAGGTCAAGCTCTTACCTAGCAAGTTTAAGGCTAGTCTGACTACATAAGATGCTGTCTCAAAACAGCAAATAAGAAATAATTCTATTTCAGTTTCACCCTATCCACTATGCCTGATTTTAAAGAGAGTACCCGAATAAAAGATCAAGATATTCTGGGGTATTTCCAGTGGCAGAACTCATGCTTATTAGCATGTTTTCTTCAGCACTAAACAATAATTAACAAATAGATATTTACTTTTCAAAAACAAAATAAGGGCAAGTCTGGTTCCCAGCACTGACTCAAGTGGCTTATAACTGCACGTAACTCCAGGGAATCTAACACACTCTTCTC
>NW_008443527.1:0-464 GCF_000622305.1 Nannospalax galili
TAAACTTTTCTGTAAGGCAGGGGGATGGCACAATGGGTAAAGCTCTTCCTGTACTCGAACACCTGCATTAGATCCCCAGCACTCAGACTACAAGAAGGAAGTTTGAGAAAGAATCCCTGGACGCTTATGAACCAGCTACCCTGGCACATGCAGTAGTGAACAAACAGACCCTGTCTCAAACAGGGTGGAAGGCAAGAACTGACATCTAAGGCTGTATTCTGGCTTCCACACACGTGCTGTGGCATACACATGCCTGTGGTCACATTCACAAGTCTGCATGTGCACACACACCATACACACATATTTTAAAATTTTTCACATGAAAGATGAAAATATGCCAAGTATTTTCTAGAGCTTATTCTCTGCTGAAAATGAAAAACCTCAAATAATAACTTTATAAAAATAAAGCAAACAGCCAGGCATGGTGGCACAAGCCTTTAATTCCAGCACTTGGGAGGCAGAGG
>NW_008443528.1:0-464 GCF_000622305.1 Nannospalax galili
AAAAAAAAAAAAAGGCAATGTAGCTCAAGAGCAGAATGGTTCCCTAGAGTCCACCAGGAGGAGCTGATGGCATGGTTTGGTGACAGACTCCCTCCCTAGATAGACTCCACCAGCTAGGAGCTGGGAACAGGGCTCAATGGTAGAAAGAGGGGTATGAAGCCCTGTGTTCCACCCCCAGCACTGCAACAAAAGGGGGTAGGAATCTAGTTAACATTTGCTTATTGAATGTTATAATTTGCTGTGTACTGAGATTTTTATGGGCAACATCTCACCAACTGTTGCAAAAAACAAAAAATCTATGGTGCAGTCTACTAGTATTCCATTTCCCCAGGTTAGGAAAGAAGGTTGGGAAGGCCACTTAACTTACCCAAAGCCACGAAACAATGGCCCCAGCGAGACCTAAACCTGGGAGGTACTGATTTTCTGACTTCCACTGCTTTTCACTTCTAACTCACTGCAGAGCA
>NW_008443529.1:0-464 GCF_000622305.1 Nannospalax galili
ACACACACACACACAAATAAATGTAAATAAAAATAAATTTTTAAAAGTCACTTTTGCTTTCTTGTCCAATATCTTTGTACTCAGCCTCTTATTAGCCTCCCAATGATCCAACAAAGTAGGTACTATCTACACTTCACAGATAACAGTTGCAAAGATCCAAGACACTAGGCTGTTTGTCTCAGGCTTCCTGTCTAATTAGTGGCAGAGGCCAGCTCTGAACCCCTGGATCTAGTACGCCAAGTCACTGTTCTGACTCTCTGACTCTGAGGGGTCTGGGGGATCTAAGCCTCCTCTTTCCTAACCCCAATAGCCAAGGCTTTCACCTGGTGTCCTGTGTCCCTGGGCTCCTCCTGGCCAGCTGCTGGTGTCCTGAAGTGTTTGGTAATTTGGCCATTTACATGGCGAGGCTTCGGAACTAAGTGGTGGCCTCTGCCCACAGGGCTTGGCTGTTTAGAAACTCAGCT
>NW_008443530.1:0-464 GCF_000622305.1 Nannospalax galili
GTAGTCACAGACACTGTCACTAGCACAATTGGTATTTTCTAGCTAACTTACCTTCTCCAGTTGAGAATCAGTACTATTATCCTCCCACTACACACATACATATACTCCTTAAATAAATGGGATTTATATCACTTATAATTGTGAAAAATAACTGTTGTTTTTGAGGCAGGCAGATAATAGCCAAGCGCGTTATTTTTTAAAGTTTGAAATTGGCACAGAAGTTTGAATGGAGTTGCAGTTGAAAGGTTCTTGATGCCTAACTTATGTGCTTAACCTTGGCTATTATAACTAACAGATATTCTAATCAGTGACTTGCTCTATGAACAAGTTTTTTCCAAAGGTTCGTTATTGATGGTAACTAAAATATTGCTTTAGACACAGAGACTGCAAGATTACTAATTATTTCCAACAGAAACAACAAAAACAACCCTCCTCCCCCCACCAAACCCTGCCAGACCCATGAG
>NW_008443531.1:0-464 GCF_000622305.1 Nannospalax galili
GGCAATACACTGATACACATTAAAAAAAAAAAAAAAAAACTTTGAACAAACAAACGTAAAGAGATCTTAAACTATTATCCAGGAAAGAAACATGGCCCCACTTGGCCCCCAAGAGTGAGGATGTGGACTTTCTCCTGATCCCCAGTTTCAGCTTGGGTCCGGTAAGATGCTCCAACACAGGAGAAAAAGAAGAGACTGATGTCCTCAGTGGAAAACAGTAAGAGACCGTCTGACAAGATCAGAACAGGAGCCGCAAAGTTTGACTCCCCAGAGAGTCACTAGCAAGTCAGGATGTAAAGGTTGACTCCAAGGGAAGCGGGACGATAACAGAGGAACTGACATGTCTGACAGGTCGGCCTGATACTTGTTCTTTATCTGAAGGACTTTTCCAGGTACACTCAACAGTTCAAAAGATCAACTAGAAAAAATTATGAGAGTAAACAAGTAAAATTACATAAGAAAAG
>NW_008443532.1:0-464 GCF_000622305.1 Nannospalax galili
TCCATCTCTGGCTGGGTGTCACAGAGCATGCAGAGAACAGGGTCTGGGACTGCCCAGTAGAGTGTATATGGTGAGTTCAAGGTCCAGGAGATCACTTATGCTCCCTCCTTATTGAGACTGACTTTCTTATTGCTTCCCTGAGTCACAATCGAGGGAGATAATCCCTCCTGCAATGAATGCGACACTGTGCTGGCCTTTGAGGCTGAGTTTGCTTGTATATAATCCTAGTAGAAGAGGCAGGGTGGTAAGTGGACTCTCACAGCCCACACTGTCTTCCTGGCTAGCCTGTGAGGGAGGACATCAATGAGAGAAGACTCCTTTCATGAGAGTAAAGCCTAGGATTGGGCCCCTGATTGTCTTCTCACCTGTCACCACCAGCTCCACTGAGTCACTGTACTTTGACCATCCAGCATGGGTGAAGTAGAAACAGTCATATAGGCCTGCATGGTGCATTTCAATGGATG
>NW_008443533.1:0-464 GCF_000622305.1 Nannospalax galili
TTTCTATAGGACGTGATTGTGTTAGCATCTGACTCCATAGGTTCATGTGTTTGTACCCAAAAGACAGAGCTAAGAACAAAGACCCAGCCTTTTATTGCCTCCATTAATTCCCTTTACAGTTCAGATTCTTTGTCTCCCATATATGGTAACACATGTCCTGATGGGTGCTCTATGCTACAAGACACAACTTGGTATGTTTACTGAGACACAGATCACACTGCATTCCTTTTTGTTTGTTCTGGGGGAGTTCCTACTATGAGTTCTTGTTTTTAGTTCTTTTTGATAAATATTTAGTAGTGGGGTTCTCAGATCATCTTGTATTTCTATTTTGAATGTATTGAAGCATCTCCATTCAGTTTTCTTACCCTAAACCTATGAAGTGCTTAAAAGGATGTTTAAAGCCTAGTGTGGTAGCACATGCCTTTAATCCCAGCACTTCAGAGGCAGAGGCAGGTGGATCTCTG
>NW_008443534.1:0-464 GCF_000622305.1 Nannospalax galili
ATGGTTCGGAGGTTGTAGATCACAAACAAGAGGGGCGAGGGGTGCTCTAAGGGGGGTGAAAGGCAGAACAGGGCGTGGCTTTCACTTAGGGATGGATCCAGAATCTGACAGTTGGAGACAGGCCAGTGTCAGGAAATGTTCTTGTTCAGGTTTGGTTTTGAGGGTGACTTGAGCCCCGTTAGGTCGCAGGGCTGGGCGTGCTGGTCTTGCCACAAGGTCTGGCTCACGGACAGCGACAAACAGAACACTCTGGAAAGAAATGTCAGGCAACCAAAGTGGCCAGACAGGGACATCAGAGAAGGACACGAGCAAAAGCTGGCATATCCAACCTTCCTCACGCTCTGCCCAGTGCCACTGCCTCCGTGAACTAGTACACTTCCTTTCCCCATTTTCCAGCTAGTGTGAACGTCCATTTGTCATAGTTATGATTAGCAACGATTTTACTTCCAGAAACAGCTATTAAA
>NW_008443535.1:0-464 GCF_000622305.1 Nannospalax galili
ATGTAATTCAAGCTAAATGGTGCTCAGGTATTTGTTGGTTTCTTTTATTTTAAGATGGGTCTCATTTTGTAGCCCAGGCTGGCTTGGAACTCATTGCTGTCCTCCTGCCTCAACACCCTGAAGTCTTAGGTTATAGGTGTGAACCACCATACATGGCTAGCAAGTGTTTATTGAATGAACTAATTGTTATATGCTGTTTTTATATTTATGTAGTATCGATATCTCTTTTAATTTATATGTGACAGGAGCATGGAAGATATACTGGCATAATAAGGCTTAATCTTTGCATATTTCTGGTTTCTAAAATACTATGTAGAAAGTAGGCGACATGGCACACATCTTTAGTACCAGCACTTGGGAGGCAGAGGCAGGAAGATCCCTGTGAGATTGAGGCCAGCCTGGTCTACATAGGGAGTACCAGGTCAGCTGTGGCTATAGGAAGACCCTGTTTCAAAAATTTTGTT
>NW_008443536.1:0-464 GCF_000622305.1 Nannospalax galili
AAGTTATTAAACAACCATATATTTTTACTTTGATGACTTAAAAGAGTTATTTCCATAAACCAATGTTATGTACAATATTCTGAAAGAGATATTCTGGGGACCAAAATATATTTTGGAAAAGAAAATCTAGAAACAAAGCAAGCAAACATATCAGAGCCATTCTTGGGCCCATGGGGAATTCAACACAAGCAAAGACAGGCACGCTACCTAAAATAACATGCTTTATAACTCCACCACCAGCCACTTGAGTGCTATCTTAGGATTTTATGACTCTACCAGGTTTTATTTGAGCAGATAAGCATTAAAAGCAGGGGCTGTACCTCTGTGCCTGAACAGCAGAGCTCATGATGTCAGCCCACAATGGTCTGAGGGTTTCTAGTTGAGCCTGGATTGCCTGCTGCCCCTGCTTGTTGCTGCTTCTCAAGGCCTGGTCCCCTTTGCCAATGGCCATGTTCAACTTTACT
>NW_008443537.1:0-464 GCF_000622305.1 Nannospalax galili
CCACTTTCACTGCAGAATTTATTAATCCCTCCCAAGTTCATGTGATCTAGTAGCATTCCCTGCATTCATGAAGAGCACCAACCATGGGGCACCATTCTAACTTGTAAGACCTAGCAGCCCAGTCCTAGAATCATGCATGTCAAGGTAGTAGCTGATCAGTCATTTAGGCCCAGGTGGCCAGGGTTTGGGGCACACGGGTCTTATGTGATCCCAGTCTCCAAACAGACTCATTATTTCTCAGCTTCTTTTAGTGAGACAAAGCATGTCTGATGCCCTTTTTATTAAAGGGAATGGTAGACATCTCCATAGTCAGGGTGACTAGACCAAGTTCCCCTCGGGCAGAAAGGCAATGTATAAAGCCATATTTACCTGAGATAGAGAAGTCTCAGATAGGTCTGGGTATGTAGAAAGGGCATATATATTTCAGGTGACCAGAGTTAAGTCAGTGGCCTAAGTTTACCCAT
>NW_008443538.1:0-464 GCF_000622305.1 Nannospalax galili
CCTACATGTCTCATTTAACCTGCCAGATACGGTGCAGAGGAAAGGTAATTAGTGAGATGACACAGCTATTACTGCAGTGCAACCAGAATCTCACAGTGACTGTCATTTCAAAATCAGTGGTGTCACTCTTGTCAACGGTCATTACACTCCCACTATTTGAGTGCCACGTATGCTGGGCACTTTACACATTCTGTTTCTTACAACAGAATTGGATTCTCCTTATTTTGCTCACGAGAAAGAGCGGGGAGGTTGATTAACTTGTCTAAACGCAGGAGAATAACAGAATGGGATTTGAACACAGCTCTGCTTTCACAGCCTCAATTCTTCCCACTGTGCTCACAATGCAGAATTTTTGTGTATCTTTTGAGAAAAATTGTTACTATGAGGTAAAAAATGAAAGTTTATATTGTTATGGAGTTTGAAACCACTGGGAAAAAGACCACCAGACTCAATTCAAATTTTAA
>NW_008443539.1:0-464 GCF_000622305.1 Nannospalax galili
GCAGATGGTCAGGGTGCTCATTAACTCAGTTCCTGTATTTTCAGGGGGCTTGTAAAACCGTGAGATCCTGTTGCATTGGGGAGGGGGTTGCTGTAGATCCGAGCCCTAACAATTCCAACCTCCCCACAGTTGCTGAAGTTCTAGTCAGTCAATCTGCCTTGCAGAAAGTTCAGGAACAGGTTTGGCTTCCTTCTGGGAACTTGTGTTCATATCTCCTTGTGTTCAGATCTGAGCCAACCTTGACTCCCATCTCTCAGACCCCACCTCAACATGCCAGGAAGTCCTGGTGACTCTGCCCTTGAACAGCTCCAGAATCTGACCATTTCTTACCACCTTTGCTGCCACCACCCTGATCCAAGCCACTGATATCTTTCACCTGGACTAGATCTCCCTAATTCCTCCTATTGGAAATAAAACTCTGAGAGCCAAGGACCCCACCAATACTGAACAAAGAACATGTGGAC
>NW_008443540.1:0-464 GCF_000622305.1 Nannospalax galili
TTTGGCTGTGCCTGAGTGTTTGCACTGCGCACAGGCCTAAGCCGGAGGGTCTTCCTTTCTCCCTCCTCCCTCCTTCTCTCCCTCCTCCCTCCCTCCTACCCTCCCTTCCTCCCACCCTCTTTCCCTCCCTATCCAGATGAGGAGGTTCTAAGCCCTGTGGCCACTGGAAGCTGAAAGGAGCCACCTTCAGAGTACATTCCAGAGGCCACCAGCATGGGCTAGTGGTGATATTCTCAGCCCTTGGAGCCCTTCAGAGCCCCTATGACCTTCTGTACCCCAAACACCATGGAATCACTACCACCTGCTTGGTAGGGCAAAGAGGGCTTCTGTTCATGCTTGCCAGGCACAGGAGACCTTGCCCAAGTGCTTGGATGGACAGTGGTGGAACCCTTCTTCCTGTATGCAGGGGGCAGTGAGTCACTGGGGAAGAACCCTGGGAGCTGGAATACAAGATAACAGTTGGC
>NW_008443541.1:0-464 GCF_000622305.1 Nannospalax galili
GCTTGTGGTGGAGGGTTTGAGCCTTGGTGCAAGAAGAAAGGAGGAGAGTTCAAGGTAGCATCAGCCTCTTCTCTGAACAGATACTGAATACAATTAAATATCATGAGGAAGCCACCCCTTTCAGGGCCATCCTTCCAGGAGGCTCCGCTTCCTAGCAAGAAAGAACAGCATCTTATCTCTCCTGCAGAAACTAGGAAGGGCTTCAGGGTTATTGCTGATCCCTCTCCTGGTGGCCCGAGAATCAAATGGTGGCTGTTTGGCAAGTCACAGCTGGACCACAGAAGTAGGCAACCATTTTTCCTTTCCATAGTATTTATATGTATTGTTATTTACTTGTGACACACAAAACACAGATTTCAAACACAGTGTTGTTGAATTGGTAGGGTAGAATGGGCTGACGCCTGAATTGAAGGTCATTTAATAACCACATGATTAGAAGAAGCATTTCATTACAGCTTTAACAT
>NW_008443542.1:0-464 GCF_000622305.1 Nannospalax galili
AGGGAGGTCTCTTCTATCTGGCACTGCGTTCCCTGACAAGCAACTCCTAGACATATATATGCACTAATGTTCAGACGCTCTATGTGCATTTCTCATAGGACTCTAGGGCATCACTTTTCCTTCCAGGATTCCTACTCCCCCGAGATTCAGTCATCTTCACTCTTTTTACTCCCATCCAGCCTCCCTCCTCCCTCCCTCCCTCCCTCCCTAGTCACAGTGCCCCCATTGTCCCCAGCCTTCCTCCAATACCTCCTGACTCCCCCATCTTTCCTTTCCTGACTTCTCTCCCCCGCAATATGGCCCCCTGGCATGTCCCTCCCTCCTCTCCTCCCTGCCAATTACTACCCCTTTTTCCACCTCCCTCAGGTAACATCTATTACCTACTATGCCCCTTGCAGGTTGTTTTATTTCCCTTACCTCCATGTATCTTTTGCCTTTACCTGGTGTGCTGGCTAGCTTTAGTG
>NW_008443543.1:0-464 GCF_000622305.1 Nannospalax galili
GTTAAGGATGGTTAGTAGCTGCCATGTGGGTGCTGGGAATTGAACCTGGGTTCTCTGCAAGAGTGCTCTTAACCGCTGAGCCATCTCTCCAGCCCCCATTAGTTAGGTCTTTTAAAGCAGTTTTAAAGAAAATCAAATAGGCTGTACTATCTTGTAATTGCATTACATGTAATATGATTTATTTCTATTCTGCTAAAGCAAACAAAACAGAATACAAGTGAATGAGATTTCATACTGTTGACTTGAAAATACCTTTGTTTTAATGTAAATTATTTGCAACCACTGCGTGATTAAAATCAATAACTAAGGGTTTTCTGTTCGCTTCCCTGGTGGCCTCCTTTGGTGTACAGAAGCTTTTTAGTTTAATGAAATCCCATTTGTTAATCCTTGCCCTTGTTTCCTGAGTAGTTGACGTCTGGTTTAGAAAATCCTTTCCTACACCTATATTTTGTAGGTTTTTCCCA
>NW_008443544.1:0-464 GCF_000622305.1 Nannospalax galili
TTTTTTTTGAAATTTCATACATGAGTACAAAGCATTTTGATTATATCCATCCTTCCTTCTCCCCTCTCCAACACCTCCTGTGTCCCCCATCCCTCTCTCAAATTCATACCCTTTCCCTCTTCTTCTTTTGTTTATAGTGAGTCCAGTAAGGGTTGCCCATATTACGGTCGTAGGACTGACCACTTGGGTATGGGCAATCTACCAGGGGGCTGGACGTTGAGGGAAACTAACTTTACCTCCCTCAGCAGCACTCAGCTGCTTGTAACTCTTTCACCAGGTGTGGGGCTGTGTGAGCCTTTCCCAATCCAATTTGGAGTGTTGACTGGTGTCTTGTGCAGACAACCATAGCTGTTGAGAGTTCATGGGTACCAAAACTCTGTCATATGCAGAAGACATTATTTTGCCACAGTCCTAAATTTCCAGCCCTTAGAATCCACTCCCTTTTCCATAATAATCATTTTTTT
>NW_008443545.1:0-464 GCF_000622305.1 Nannospalax galili
CTAGCGCTGTAGCAGGGGAACATCTCACATTTGCTCACTGCTCTTCTGCCTCCATCAGTCTGCCCTGGGTCAGCCAGGGAAATACCCCAGGGCAAGAGAGTATGGCTTGGAGCCTGTGACCTGGGTTCAAATCCAGCTAGTGATGTTTAGGAGCAGCTGTCTGGGTGTGACACTTCTGAGCCTCCACTTTTGACCCTTCCTCTCACTCATGACTTACAAGGTGTCTGTGAGAGAACACTGAGGCAGCAGAGGGCCTGTCTGGTACTCAGCAGGTGGCTAGTACATGACAGCTGCTACTAATGGTACCGATAGATGTTCAGAGAGCAGGGACCTTCTCTCAGCATTCCAGAAGGCATGCCCAGTTGGAGATTAGTGTAGCTAGCCTGCAAAAGGTACATGCCCAAGCTTTTAAAAATAGATTTTCTTTCTTTCTTTCTTTCTTTCTTTCTTTCTTTCTTTCTTTC
>NW_008443546.1:0-464 GCF_000622305.1 Nannospalax galili
AAAAGAGCACCACTTCCATTGTTGCCGGCCTGCCATCCGTCCATGCATCCACCCACCCATGTCTGTCCGTCCATCCATCCATCTTTGAATGGTGCTGGCACTGCTACATAGGGCCTCATATATGCTAGACAAGTGTCCCAACACAGAGGCATGCCCTAAGCCCTGCTGAATGTATGGAGCCATTGTCTTCCCTGATCAGGTGCCTCTGGATGCACTAATGAGCATCTGACCCAGTGGCATTGATGGGCTGGCCATTTCAAATATGTCAGAAAGGAATGTAACAGTCAGTGAAGGCAAACCATGTAATGTTTCACTGAAACCTTGGTTTATTTAGATGAGCCCAATGGAGCAATGTTTTATGAAAATAAAATTCTAACCATTATTACATATTTCTATTTAATTGATAAAAATTCTCTCTGGTAAACGTGTTGGTTCAGTCTTTCAGCTTGTTTACATAATTAGAA
>NW_008443547.1:0-464 GCF_000622305.1 Nannospalax galili
AAAAAAAATAGAAAATTTTCTAAAATACTATAAAATAAATAGATACCAACTTCTCTCAGATCCATAAATTCAAAGACCACTCAACCATAACTCCAGGAACAAAAGAGACACTGTAAAACTTGCATAAGGATGAAAAGAAGGTAGTGTACCTAAGGCAATCCCAAGAAATGATAAGTTAGAGACCTACGTTACCTAAGCGCAACCTGTGAGATTAAGCAGGGAGACACAATCAAGACAATATTGTTCTATGCGTAAGGAAAAGGGGGGAAATCGATACAACAGAAACAGGCCTATATTCAGGTCGTAAGTTTATTTTCATTAAAAGCAACGAGGCCATTCAGTGGTGAAAGTGGTGTGAACAAGTCGTATAGAATAGAAAAGTCGCACGGATAAAAACTAACCACAACGCCTATGCACTGAAAGTCCTTTAGGAGGAGCCAGACACCTAGATTAGCCACAAAACC
>NW_008443548.1:0-464 GCF_000622305.1 Nannospalax galili
TTACTGTATAGGTGAGACTTTGTGGTCGATAACTTGGAGGCCCACTGCCAAGGGAAAGAAGTCTAGGCCTCTTGGTGCTTTCTTTTCATTTACAGAAATAACAGATGAAGACAACAGCATAGCTGCCATGTACCAGGCTGTCAGTGAGCTGCCCCAGGCCAACAGGGACACATTAGCCTTCCTCATGATTCATTTGCAGAGGTAAGTACAGCAGAAACTTGTTTTGGGAGTTAGGGAATTTTCCAAGAAGAAGGTAGTGTGAGTTGGTGTTAGGAAGTGCGAGAGATAAGTTGTCTTCTTGTAGAATTTACATTTTGGTCTGCATTTAAGAGAGGAAGAAATTTTTAAATTGAATACTCTTTTGTTTAGAGTGGCTCAGAGTCCAGACACTAAAATGGATATTGCCAATCTAGCTAAAGTCTTTGGCCCTACAATAGTTGCCCATGGTGTGCCTAATCCAGACC
>NW_008443549.1:0-464 GCF_000622305.1 Nannospalax galili
TCTCTTCCAGTTTCACAGTCAAACAAATGCCTCTGAGTGTCCATTCTTTGTGGGGCACTCACCAAGTACTTTATGGGTGTTCTATCAAGTTCTGTCATTCTCACAGCAGTCCTTCACTTTTTGTTTTCCTGAGAGAGGAGACATTATGCAGCTAATTCTAGTGAGACAGCAGAGAGGTCCCTTACTACCCCCTAAAGATTGCCCACCTGACCCAAACTATTTTTTTAATGATTCCACCTTACTAGGCTCAGGAGCTGCTCCCCTCTCGCCCTACGCTTTCCTACGACCCCTGCATATGCAATATGCCTGAACATGACAGAAGTAGGGCCCTCCTGAAAGGGGGTGGTGGTGAGTGGAGGATAGAGTGGAACCCAAAGTGCTGAACAAAGCTTTGTGTCATTTAAATCCCAGTGTGGGGGCTGAAGAGATGGCTCAGTGCTTAAGAACACTGACTGTTCTTGCAG
>NW_008443550.1:0-464 GCF_000622305.1 Nannospalax galili
CTCCTCTCTCCCTCCCTCATTGATCCTGGGGCTTTTTACATCCTGCACTAAATTCTGAAAGATTATTTAAAGCATAAAACACTAAATGTGCATTTTCAAAGTCTACTCTGCCTAAAGATACTAACTAAAAATTAAAACAAAATATCTGCAATTAAAATGATCATCAATTTGAAAGTAAAATGGAGGAAATCCTCAAAGCTTAACACTTCTTTTCATGTTTCTGTCTTCTTTAGATAAACATGAAGTGATAAACATTAGAAGTCAGAGTTCTGCTTCTGGGCCTCTTGGATATAAAAGAATTGGCACTGTCAGACTTGCTAAAATGGGTCAACTTGGGACAGCACACATCACTGTTACAGAATTAGAACTCATCTTTGGAGAATGACTATGATTTCATCAATACAAGCAAACTACCAAAGTATGGAGTTTCTTTGAAACAGAGAGCGATGCAATTGTACAACTGA
>NW_008443551.1:0-464 GCF_000622305.1 Nannospalax galili
TTCATTCATGAATCTAGAAAGCAATGCAGGATTGAGGGGAAAGGACTTGAGAACTGTTATTTTTCTACAGAAAACAACCTTTTATTTTTAAGTAATCTGTTTAAGGATTATTTGATTTCTTTGATAGTAGTAAGTGTACTAGTCTTGCCTACATTTTAGCTGTTTTCTACTATCCGGCAAAGTATCTCTTGCAAGTAAAATAATATCAATTATTAAAATATAAAGAAGTCACATTTTATTTGTGTATATGGTTTTATGTAAGCAAATTTGTAGTCTTACCATGAGTTCACAGCAGAGTGGCTCAAAGATGACTCAGTTGCTGCTGATAAATTCTACAAAAGGAGAATTCTGACCTAGGTCTTAAAACTCTAAAACTCTCCACTAAGATACACCATCTTTATTTTTTACATATTTTTCATTGAATTTTTGTGTATTTCATACAGAACATCTCAATCAATCTTAAT
>NW_008443552.1:0-464 GCF_000622305.1 Nannospalax galili
TTTTTTTCAGACCTGGTCTTACTATGTAGCTCTGACTGGCATGGAACTTGGTACATAAACCGGGCTCCCCTTGAACTCAGGGAGAGCTGCCTGCCTCTGTCTCCAAATTGCTAGAATTAATATGTGTGCAACCAAGCAGGGCATATTCAACGTTTTCACTTTTAGTCAAACGAAAGTTGTTAACCACACATGGCAATGACCATTCTTTCTCTTTTAGAGTTCTCTTAGCACAAGAGTCACCTGCGTGGACATTCACTGCCTTAGCACCTCACCTTCCTGAGCACAAGCTCACTGTCTCTGAGCCATCTCACAGGCTGTCACTGGTGGCAATTCTCCTCTCTGATAAGCAGGGATTAGATCGTGATTCTTAGCAGCTTTCCAGATTCCCAAAGATACACTTTGTCCACACTCTTGATTTCAACTGGATAACTAGATGAGTTCTCCCATGGAACAAACACATTTCT
>NW_008443553.1:0-461 GCF_000622305.1 Nannospalax galili
GTGACACCATCATCTTTATTGCCAAGATGGGAGGTGACACGACCATGTGCACGTCAAAGACAGCAGGTGGCACGACCATGTGTACGTCAAAGAGACCAGGTGACATGACCATGTGCATGTCAGAGAGGTCAGGTGACACGACCATCTGCACGTCGGAGGGGGCAGGTGTCACACCCATTTTCACATCCTATGGTGCAGATGACACAAACGTGTACACATGATAAGGGGCAAGTGACAAGACCGTCTACACGTCAGAGTGGCAGGTGCACGACCATCTGCACGTCAGAGGGGGCAGGAGACATGACCATACACATGTCAAAGGGTGCAGGTGACACAACCGTCTACAAGTCATAGGGGGCAGGTGACCAGATTATCTTTACCGAAGAGTGGTTAGGTGACACAACCATGTGTACGTCAAAAATGGCAGGTGACACGACCATGTGCACGTCAGAGGGGGCAGG
>NW_008443554.1:0-464 GCF_000622305.1 Nannospalax galili
CTTTGTGTTACTGTTCTCATACGTTATATCACCACATATGTTTAAAATTCATTGTTAATGCTTTACTTCAAATTTTGCCATTTAAATAACATAAAATATGTAGAAATTTTTTATAATAAGGTTTTAATTTTTGTTTTAATATTTACTCAAACATTTTCTGGTAATACATATATAATAAAATATATATTTCATTCAGATCCTGATTTCCAACTTAAACGATTTAAAAGCAGTTGCAAATACTTGTCTTCAGTGGAAGGCATAAACTTACACTAACACTCTAACACACATTTCAACAGTTTCTGCACCAGAATCCAAAACTTTCCAGTATCTGAATTTTGAGACCTATATACTTCCCATCATAATGAAGTTAACAACCATTTCACCCCATGGAACAGACAGGCTTTCCATCATGGCCACACTTCCAGTGTTTTAGAAAACTGCCTCACTTTGCATGCAGGGATTAT
>NW_008443555.1:0-464 GCF_000622305.1 Nannospalax galili
CTCCCTTCCTTCCTTCCTTCCTTCCTCCCTCCCTCCCTTCCTTTTTTCCCTCCTCCTCTTCCGTCTCTTTCTCACCCCCCTTCCATTCCTATTGTTCATTCATTCATTCATTCATTCATTCGCAGGGTCTCACATATTCAGGCCTTCGACTCTCTATGTAGGCAGGTCTGGCCTTGAACTTCTGATCCCCTACCTATATCTCCCAAGTGCTAGAATTAGAGGCGGAGCCCACCATGCCCAGTTTATTCAGTACTGACAAATGGAATGCAGGGCTTTGTGCATGCTAGGCAAGCACTCTACCAACTGAACTATAAGACCGGTTTTCATTTCCTTCTGTCTATGTCTCATTCATGTGTGTGCAGGTGCATGGTATGTGTACTGGTGCATGGTAATTATGCCTGTGCATGGTATGTACACCAGCGCCTGGAGGTCAGAGACAACCTTGCCAGCCACTCTTCAGTCAC
>NW_008443556.1:0-464 GCF_000622305.1 Nannospalax galili
GTCTGGGGTGCTAAGAGAAGAAGTGGACCTGTGCCCAGGGCTAGAAGGAGAACGGGATATGGGAGCTAGGAGACTGAATCAGGTTGTGCAAGTCAAAGTACAGTGAGTGGGGTCAAACATACCAGGACAGAAGGCCAGCCTCGGGAATCCTAGGAAGGTTGCGGTGGGGACAGCCAGGGAAGGAGGCAGGTCTCAGGTGTGCAAAGGCAAGTTGGGGCTTGGGGCTTTGAGGTTTCCAGGGAAGTAGACTGAAGAATTGGGTTGGTCTAGGTGCAACGGATCAGGAAACAGTGGGGGGATCTGGGCCAAGCAGGTATTCCAGAGGTCTGGGGTGCCAAGAGAAGAAGTGGGCCTGTGCCCAGGGCCCACACACAGGGCCCAGGGATCATACCAACTGCTCTTACAGAGGACTGGGTTTGATTCCCAGCACCTACATGGTGGCTAACAACTGTCCTTAACTCCAG
>NW_008443557.1:0-464 GCF_000622305.1 Nannospalax galili
GTTAACCTACAAAGAGTCACATATTTGAAAAGAGCTTGCTCTCACCCTTATAGGAGCCATTGCTTGCCAAGTATTCCTTAGGTAGGAATGGGGTTTCTTACCCACTTCACCATGTCTCTGCTAGAATTTTGTAAGGGTTGAGCTTGTAGGAGACTTGTGAAAGCTGTTACCATTGCTGTGAGTTCAAATGAGTTATTAACTAGCTATTCAGAAAATCAAATTTCCTTGCAGTCATCCACTATTTTTTGTCTCTTACCATCAGTCCACCACTTCTTCCACAATGATCCTGAGACTCAGGAGGCAGAAGTTTAATATAGGGTCCTAGTCAATGATAAGCACTCTGCAGTGTCTTGTTTTTGGCATGTTGTCCAGTTGTCTAGTTGTGGATGTCTGTGTTAATTACAATATCCTGCATGAGGAAGTTTCTCTGACAGGAGCTGAGAGATTCATCAATCTATAGGTAT
>NW_008443558.1:0-464 GCF_000622305.1 Nannospalax galili
GCAGTTGGTGTGACCCCAACGTGGTAATGATGAATATGCTTTTTCTAATAAACATGACCTCACAGCTCAACATCACTCTGTCAGTATGTGGTACTTATGATAGACCATCTGACGCCATTCTGAGCATCGAAGTCTAAGTAAAATGAGAGTTGTATGTACTTTCACATTCATAAGCCATTGTAGTTTAGAAATTAAAACCAAGAAAATGTAAATAATTGTATTCACCCGTAGTTATCAACTACAAACTCGAATGATTCTAACCAAGACTTTTCTCTTTATAGTCCACCTTAACTCTATCTCATACTCAATTTGATTTAATAGTTTCTGTCTTCCTTGATAGTGAACTAATGTTTCTATTACCTCAGAGTCTCCTTCATCTAACTCTTAACTTGAGCCCAGTATTATATTAGGTGTTAACTTACAGCCTTATCAGTTAAAAATTATTTCTTCATTTGGATTTAGTA
>NW_008443559.1:0-464 GCF_000622305.1 Nannospalax galili
TGTTCTTGGCAAAAGCAAACAAGGGTGCTGAAATTCAGGCTGACAGCCAGCTTCCAAGACCGGACTGTCCATTCCAACCACTGGGGATGGCCTGCAGAGGAGCTGCCACACAGGAGATGTACCCTAACCAGAAGGGACAACCTCCCCAGTAGATGCTCCTTTGAGCCCATCCTCACCTAGCTAAATACATGGAAACTTGCAACAATCTAATGCATACTTTTACACTTCTAGCAGCTATAGCCCTCTGTACACAAGATACAGGGCTGCAGGACACCTCAGACCACCTCCTGGGGGGGTGGAGGGGGAAGGGGGACGACAAGACAAGCAGTCCATCTGTTGCCCTGCAAGAGCACATGGAGCTGATCTCTCCACTCCTGGTTTCCTGGCTTTTACCATTTTTCAACTCCTGAGCATTATATACCATGACTGAAGACAGAAGGCAAACCACAGCCAGTGGACAATGA
>NW_008443560.1:0-464 GCF_000622305.1 Nannospalax galili
GGGGTTAGGCTCGTTAAGAAAAGTTGTAGCCACACCAACAAACTGCAAGTAACCTCCACCCGGGCTGGATGGGAAAGGAAGGCCCGGAGTGGGTGGGGGGCAGGGGTGAGGGGGAGGGCGGAGGTGGGGAGTAGGGAGAAGACAGGCACAGCAGTGGAACGCCCTGCCAGTAGCACAGCCGGTCCTTCCAAAGGGTGGACTACACATTCAGGGGATGACCGGAAAGTCACACAGTCCTTAGAGCATGCAGGCATGCGGAACTAAAGTTGGAGGGAAGTTTAGAACATCTCTGGCCGTGGATGCAGCCCTATGAGGCTGGGATGCTGGAGCCTCACTTCAGGATGCTAAACTCCACCCTTTCTCTGTTGGATCTGGAAAACTTAAGAAACTTAAGTCCTGGAAGTTCGAAGAGTCCATAGTGTGAAAAAAGAATCTAGGGCAGGGAATCCAAGGACCTGTCAGAA
>NW_008443561.1:0-464 GCF_000622305.1 Nannospalax galili
GATTGTGGTGATGATGATGGTGGTGATTATGGTGATGATGATGGTGATGGTAATGGTAATGGTGATGGTGATGATGGTGTTTGTGATGGTTACATGGTAATGGTGATGATGATAAATGATTCAGAGGGTATTTTGGAAATCTTATGAATTACCATAATTACTGAAGTAGATTCCAAAAACAATAGTGGTTGGAGTTGCCTTATCCTAGCTCACAAGAGCGAACTATGGGCTCTTCCCTTTTCTATAGTCAGTGACAGCTTAAAATAAGTTATGGTGAATATTGAAACCACAGAAACTAACAAACACCATAAATTAGGACTTTTGTCAAGCATAACACTGCTTCTTTGAATCTGTTCACATCTGATGAAATTATTCAAGCGTTGTAGTTGGGTGTAGTTAAAATAAAGATGGAAATCTTTTTTTTTTTGGTCTTTTTGAAACAGGGTCTCCCTGTAGCCCCAGCT
>NW_008443562.1:0-464 GCF_000622305.1 Nannospalax galili
TAGCACCAAATCCTTATAAGTGAGTTTGTATCCAGACGTAACTACAGGAATGAGAATAGCAAAAAGGAACGAGGGAGGTAAAGGAAAAGAAAGAACCTGAGAGAGAAAAGAACAGTGGGAGGGAGGGCTGTACAAGGAAACTTGGGGATAAAGGGAAAGAAGGAGCCCAAGAGGGGTGGGGCCATGGACAAGGATATCATCAGAGGAGAATGGGAAAATTGGGAGAACTGTCAATGGGGAACTACGGTGGCGGAAGGGTTAGACAGTGAGAGAGACAGATAAAGCCTAGAGAGTTTTAAAAACCAGAGGGACCCATACTAGTCCAACGACGTACTGACAAATTACACATACACTGTCTCTACATGAGTCCGTGTGCATAGCTAAAGGCTACATAACAAGAAACAGTGCCAGATAGGAGATACCTGCCTTTGAGTTGTTGGCCAGGGTGGCCCAAGAGACTCCCA
>NW_008443563.1:0-464 GCF_000622305.1 Nannospalax galili
CATAAAATAAAAATAATAAAAATGTTTTTTTAAAAGAACATGTAAATGCGAGAGTGCACATTATTAGAAAATACATTAATTTACTGGTATGTTATGAATAATTTCAGGAAGACAAGATACAGGAGCAACTTGACACTTTCAAGGAAAAGCTCTGGAATGTTACCCAGGACATTTAGGAGTTCAGAACAGACTGCCACACTGTCCTAGAGACGAAGGGTAAAGGAAGGAGACAGATGGCAACAGCTCCCAAGATCACCTGGAGATCCATCCAGACGCTTTCCAGGGCAGGGTCTGGAGATACTTTGACCACTCAGGGTGCTTTGGAGGTCTGTGCTGAGTGCCTCTATGTTGACACCAAACAGCCCCTGCCTCCTCCCATCTACATCCTGGTGGGACTCCCTCTCTCTGGCTGTGAGCTAAACTGTTAACTTGCTTATGATGCCAGTCACAGAGAACTGGAGGAC
>NW_008443564.1:0-462 GCF_000622305.1 Nannospalax galili
AGAGGCAGGCGGATCTCTGTGAGTTCAAGGCCAGCCTGGTCTACATAATGGTTCCAACACAGCTGGGGCTACAGGGAGACCCTGTCTCAAAAACACCCTCTCCCCCCCAAAAAATTTAAATTAAGCATTGATGAATAAAGCAAAACAGAAGGAGGACAGGTAAATAGTAGGATATACAACTTTTTAAATGATTTTGATGTGATAAAGATGAAGATATAAAACTAAAATATTTAATGTTTACTTTCCTCGATGTCACAAATTTAGTGCGATTGTACTATGAACATACAGAGCAGGTTACATGAAATAATGTCTAAAGTGTCCTACATTGATCGATTTCTCCGCCCTTTAGCCTTCATCTGAAAAGTATGTTGTGTCTGTATAATGGAATCACATTTGTAGAAGGATAAGGATTTAGTGTGCTCAGTTTACAGTTCTAGTGTATTTCATCCTGATTAACAAATG
>NW_008443565.1:0-464 GCF_000622305.1 Nannospalax galili
GTAGATTTCTGTGTTTATCACCATCTGCTACATAAGTAAGCTTCTTGGGTGAGATTTGAGAGATGTATTATTCTCCGAGTATAACAAGTCCTTAAGAGTCAGTTTAACATGATAACTATTTAGTAGAAAATTAGTATTGGGCTCTTCCCTATATACAAAGACCTGTATAAATTCAGGCTCCTAAGGCTGATATCAATGTCATGTATGGATCCATCCTATGAAGTGAACCTTAAATCCATGTAGAGAGCGGTTGGTGGCTCCCGTAATATTCATGCCATTTCACCAGTGAGCACATCTTGCCAGAAAAGTTGTTGTAGTTCACAGGATTCACAGCTACTTGAGGTTGATTTTTTTTTCCTTTTGGTAGTATGCGTAGCAACTTCCAGCACTATGAAAGCTGACCAGGAAAAATGGAGCTCTGAAGTCAGTACCAGCTTGACTTCTCCTTGTTTTTTTACAGCTCA
>NW_008443566.1:0-464 GCF_000622305.1 Nannospalax galili
AACATTCAGCCAAGTCTTTAATTGTGCTAAGTTAGTAGCTTCAAGAATAAGGAACTTGTAATGACTTTTTTTAAAACAAGAAAGCCCATGAGAGCTGAGTGTGACTGCAGCAGTCAGGAGACAGAGGCAGGCAGATCTTTGTGAGTTGGAGGCCAGAGAGTTTCAGGCCGGTTGGGGCTACAGGGAGATCCTGCTTCAAACCCCATCGTCCCCAAAAAAGATGAGCAAAAATGTATGTTATCAGTAGTAACATATTGTCTAGTAATAGAAAAGAGCTAACTATGATTTTCCTGAAAACAATGCCACAGCTGATAAGATAGGAAGATTTGGAAGAGAGTGGAAAAACACTTCCTAGGTTAAAACCAAACAGCTCAGGAGACAAACTTCATGTATTTGATCTCCATTAGATAAATAAATAAAACAGAAAAGTTGACTTTGGGGAAACACTCATCAATGGTAGTTTC
>NW_008443567.1:0-464 GCF_000622305.1 Nannospalax galili
CTTAAGGGCTATAATTGCCCAGGCCTCAATTACAGGAGTAACTTTATGTAAGTGACTCCAAGAAGAGTGGACCCATATCAGTTGTCCCTGGGCCTGCCAAAGTGCTCCCATAGAGGTGTTCTTTGTTGGAATGACTAAAGCCTGGATAGGTTGTCCAGGTTGTACCCTATTAACAAATGCTTGAGACAAATGTGCATTTATTTTTGCTATAACATGTCGAGCCTCTGGTGAGACTTTGTGGGGAATGGAGGCTGTATCAGTGCCCCGCATGAGGTCAAAGAGTGGTGTAAGCTCTTCTATGGACATGGGTAGAAAGCCCTGTATCCAATTTATGTTGCCACAGAGGATCTGTGCCTCAGAGAGGGTGATCTTATCGGGTAAGGTAAGATCAGGAACTAGAGGGCGGATGACACCCTGGATAGAATGGCCCAGAAAGGTATATGGGGCATGCAACTGAATTTTAT
>NW_008443568.1:0-464 GCF_000622305.1 Nannospalax galili
ATTCCATGGTCGCCTCACCCCATGGTCTCCTCACCCCATGGTCACCTCACCCCATGGTCATCTATTCTCACAGTCACCTCACCCCATGGTCACCTTATTCCACGGTCACCTCACCCCATGGTCACCTCACCTCATGGTCACCTCACTCCATGGTCATCTATTCTCATGGTCACCTCACCCCATGGTCACCTCACCCCTGTGATCACCTGACCATCATGGGTGCCTCACCCTCATCACCTTTCTCACAGATTCTACCATCCATCACCAGCAGGACATTTTCCCAATCCATCTATACCACCATCCACTGAGGTCTACACCCTTACCCTGTGGCTGGTCCTGCTCATCTAGGTGTATGTCAGGGAGCCAATAGCCACTTCCGGGATGGAGGTCCAGGCCTGGGGCCTCCTGTGGGCCATGGAGCCAGGAGCACTGGGCTGATGAAGGGGGCAGGTGTCACTCTCAGA
>NW_008443569.1:0-464 GCF_000622305.1 Nannospalax galili
CCTTACCTGTGATCTCTAGATGGACTGACTAGACTCCAGTGGATCAGTTTGCACTGAAGGAGGTCTGGACAGGACTTGGTATGTGTTGCAGATTACATGAGATCTGGTGGGGGGACGGGAGGCATAGATGGGGAAAGGGGTCTGGATTTGATTAAGAACTGTTGTATGAAATTACAAAAACTCAATAAAAATCTTTTTTAAAAACTATGGCAGTTACAAGTATCTGAAAGCTGTGATAAATGCTCAAGACCTGAATTCAAGAAAATGTATGAGTGTCTATGCGCATAATATTTTCATAGAATCCCAGAAGTTTTTGTATCCTTTAATAAAACTCATGGTTGAACTGGAAATTTCTCATCTGAACAACTCAGGCTTGATTTGGCCTTCACATCAGCACTGGAAGGATGAACAGAGCCTAGAAGAACCAAGAAAATCAGTTGAGAGGCAAGCTATACATCTGTTAC
>NW_008443570.1:0-464 GCF_000622305.1 Nannospalax galili
AATGGGGAAAGCATCAGGTCCAAAGTCCTAGTCCTCCTAATGGTGGTAAGTGCCTGGTAAAGCTGCACAGACATCACCAGCCCAGAATTAGAAGTTTCGATATCAAGCTAGGGTGTCTTTCTAAAACAGTGCATTAGGATAGAGAGGAAAAAACATATGCTGGGGATTATTGCTAGGAATGGAGCTCAGGCTTCTCAGTTTCTAGGCAAACACTGTATCCTGTGGCAGACAGTCAACCTCTCACAATATCAGGCCAATAATAAGAAAGGTTATTTTTTGCCATATAAATGATTGCTGACATATAAAGTTACATGAAGTGGTAATCAATTGTGATCCCAAACCTTTGCTGTCCTAAACCGATTTCTTTTCTTTCTCATTTTAGAGATGTTTTAAAAACAGAATAAACCAATACGGATTTCAGAGATGGTACAAGTTCAGAAGAATTCCTCCTGGTACATATTCCA
>NW_008443571.1:0-464 GCF_000622305.1 Nannospalax galili
TTTTTTTTTTAATTGAAATCTAGCCAGACACAGTGGTACATACCTTTAATCCCAGCACTCAGGAGGCAGGAGCAGATGGATCTCTGTGAGATTGAGAACAGCCTGGTCTACATAGAAAGTTTCAAGCCAACTGGGGCTACAGAGAGACCCTGTCTCAAAAACAAAAATTGAAATCTACAAAGAAAGCATGTTTTTATTACATTTTATTTAATGTTATTTGTGTGTGTATTGTGTGCACACACACACGTATGTCACAGCACATGAATGGAGGTCAGAGGGCAACTTGAAGGAGTTAGTTCTCTCCTTCCACCATATGAGTATCAGGGACCAAACTCAGATCATCAGGCTTGGCAGCAAGCACATTTGCCCGCTTAGCCCTGTCACCCACCCACTATACGTTTCTAAAACTAAACATTGAAGACCTACTAGACACAGTTAGCATGGTATCTATGGAGAGGACAGAC
>NW_008443572.1:0-464 GCF_000622305.1 Nannospalax galili
AAAGTCTTGGAAACTCTGAAGTGATATTGGCTTTTTCTGTGCTAATGAGTTTATTGAAAGGCTGGCATCTCCAGGGAGCTTCAGGATAGGCTTGTCACTAGAAATACCAAGGCAGGATTACTCCTGAGGGTCACTTTGATCACCAATAGTCAGTGGTTTAATCAATCGTTCTTATATAACAACGTCTTAACAAAAACACCAAAAGGATGGCTGGGCGTAGTGACATACATCTTTAATCCCAGCACTCAAGAGGATAAGGCAAGTGGATCTCTGTGAGATTTAGGCCAGCTTGATCTATATACTTAGTTCCATGTCAGCTGGGGCTACAGGGAGGCCCTGTCTCCTAGAGAAAACCCTGTCTCTTTCACATCTCTACATGAAACTTCTTACTACATGCTAAATAGAAGTCCTTTTATTTCCAGACAAGTGTGCTGTACAGCACTCATCAAAGAAGCTTCTTTTTG
>NW_008443573.1:0-464 GCF_000622305.1 Nannospalax galili
TGTGTGTGTGTGTGTGTGTGTGTGTGTACATGTGTAGTGGGAGTATATGCTTATGCATGTCGATGCCAGAAGTTGATGTCCCATATTTGTCCTGTGTTTTTCCTACTCTCTACCTGTGGTTTTTTTTTGGGGGGGGGATTGTTTTTTGTCTGTTAGTTTATTTGACACACGATTTCTAACTGAACTGGGAACTCACCAATTCAACTAAAGTGCCTTTCAGTGAACCCTCAGGTTTCTCCTGTCTTTGCTTCCCCAGCACTGGGATTATTGCCATGTCCCTTCTTGCCCAGAGTTTTATGTTGGTGCTGGGGATCCAAACTCAGAGCCTCAAGTTTCCTCAGCAAGTGCTTCTTACTCACTGAGCCATTCCCCACAGTCCTGTTTGTATTTATCCTGTATGTACAGTGGACTCTGTAAGACATACAAGCGGTTGAGTTTCCAGGCCTTGCTTCCTGTTGAGATGG
>NW_008443574.1:0-465 GCF_000622305.1 Nannospalax galili
AAAATAAATCCTTCCTTCTTTAATATCTAGCTTCCTCCTGTAATATCTAGCTCCTCACTGCTATCCTGCCTGTACCCAGAATAAATTTTGCCAGCTCAGCCACAGCTTGGTTGATTTTTGCAGCCCCTTCATCTATGGCAAATTTCAGAAGTCAGACAAACCTCTTGAGTGTTCTCTTCCAGATAGCATTCAAACAGTCCTAGGTAACATCACACCAAGCCCATGATGTGGTCAGAGATGTTGTACCCCTTCAGGGATGACATCAGTGTCTTCTTGGTGTCTTCCTCAGTTGTAGCAATAGCCCAAGCAGAGGGAAGGCTTAAAAGCTGCTATAATTTTTTAAATCATTTGCTTGGGTCAAAGAAGTAGTGTTTAGAGAAAGAAGCATCACTTTGACACTAGGCTTAAGAGCACTAATAAAGGGATGTGTGGAAACATTGTCCACAGTCCTGAAAGGAATATTAT
>NW_008443575.1:0-463 GCF_000622305.1 Nannospalax galili
CTGCAGCCTGATCTCTCCTCTTGTACGGTTCAGGACTCCCCTGCCTAAGGAATGGAGCTGCCAACAATACCAACGTCTTTCTGACATCAATTAACTTTATTAAGACAATGCCTCCTAGACACGCCCATGGACCAACCCAATATAGATGATCCCCAGTGAAACCCTCCCCTACGGTGCTGCTGGCTTCTGTCAAGTTAACAATGGAAGCTAGCCATCACAGCCCTCAAAATCAAATCAGTCCTCTAGAGCCCATCAGCTGTCAATCAAGCTCCTAACACATCAGGCGTCTTTGGGAGACATCTCAGAATTAAAGCATAATGCTCCATCCCTGGGCCCTCAAAGGTTCAGGTCTATGCTCTGTCGTAATTGCATTTGGTCCATCTCCAAGAGTTCCCAGATTTGCAACAGTTTTAAAAATATTTATTTTCATTTTATGTGTATGAGTGTATTGCCTGCATGTATG
>NW_008443576.1:0-464 GCF_000622305.1 Nannospalax galili
GATCTGCCTGCCTCTGCCTCCAAGTGCTGGGATTAAAGGTGTGCGCCACCACACCCAGCCCACCATCTATTTTTACAAATAAATGTTTCAATGGAATATAATCAGTGACATTCATTGAATGACAGATGGTTTATTAGTCCCTGAGTGTCATAACATGGCTATGACAGAACTCATGATCTACAGATATTCACTACTTGGCCCTGTACGAAAGTCATCTAGCTATTGCTACAGACAATAGATGCTCCCATCTTAACCAGGCTTAGTATAAAAAAATAAAAATTCCTCGCTTTGCTAAAAAGCAGTCTCAAATTTTGAATTCAAAATTCAAGCCTTGCCGGGTGTGAGGGCACATGCTCTTAATCCCAGGCAGAGGCAGACAGATCTCTGTTGAGTTCCAGGGAGGAACTGGGGCTACAAGGGAGACCCTTTCTCAAAAGACAAAAAAAAAAAAAAAAAAAAAAAAC
>NW_008443577.1:0-465 GCF_000622305.1 Nannospalax galili
CAGATGCGAAGCTCACAGAAATCGAATGGCAGTTGGCCTCTGGAATCAACCAAAGCTCGAGCGAACTCAAGGAAAAGCTGTCCTTGATCCAGCACACGTCAGCCCCGAGCTGTCAGACCCCATCATTCCATCATCACGCATGCAGTGTGTGCTGGATCCAGCTCGCGTCAGCCCCGAGCTGTGAGACTGGGTAGTTCCATCATTGGGCATGCAGTAGCTCCAGATCCAGCACGTGTCAGTCCCGAGCTGTCAGCAGCTTCATTCCATCATTGAGCATGCAGTCCTTGCCTGATCCAGCAGTACGCATATGTCCCGAGTAGTCAGACCACATCATTCTATCATTGCTCATGCAGTACGTGCCCAATCCAGCATGCGTCAGTCGCAAGATGTCAGACCATATCATTCTATCATTGCGCATGCAGTGAGCACCCAATCCAGCACAGATCAGTCCCGAGCTATCAGACC
>NW_008443578.1:0-465 GCF_000622305.1 Nannospalax galili
AGCTCCTGCTGAGAAAGGAGCCAACCTTAACAGCAGGGTTCCCCAACACTAACCCTGATGCACAACCTCCATTCCCACAAGAAGGTTGCTGCCCCTCATAGCTTATAAAGCAATCTGCATCTGTCGAGGTCAGATTCTGTTTCTACTTCTTTATCGTGTCACCTTCTCATCCTGAGTTCTAACAATCAAAATCAAAGAAGGGAAAGTAACCTGTCCTGAGTAGTTGTTCTCTGTCTTTCATGTCCTATCAATAAAATGACCAGCCAAACCAAGCCCAAACAGAAAGATTTAAATCTTTTATATCAATATTCTCTGTCTTTCTCTAGCAATAGATACAAAGACAACTCCTGAACTAAAGTTCCATGAAATAGTTCATCCTAAAAAACTACACATTTCGCACAGAGGGATTGAGAACAACCAGACAGAGACCTATGAGGAAGAGGTAAGGAACGTTTCAGTCACCTG
>NW_008443579.1:0-465 GCF_000622305.1 Nannospalax galili
TGCCTCCCCTCTTTCTAGCAAGTCCATCCATGCTGCTGCTGCTGCTGCTACATTCCTCCCTGGTCTTAGGGCCCACAGTGTGGACTGAAGATCAGCAGCTCCCCAGGAATCCTCTGGGCCTTCAATGCTTGACTGCTCAGACTGAGACATCCAGCTATGTGGACAGAGCAAGCTTGCATTTCTTGGCCACTCCAGTCAGCCATTGTTGCACTACCTAGACTCCATAACACAGGTACATTTACACGCACGCAGGCAATACACTCATAAACAAAAATTAAGAATAATAAAGAAAATATTTAAAAAATTGAACACTGAAAACATACATAGGCAGAACCAATGATCACCTTGATTGTGCTGTAGTTTATCTGACTTTCACCCTTGGTCAGAAACAACTATGGTTGATGAGACATTGGGAGCTTTCAACTGATCATTTCTTTTTCTTTTTTTTTAATTTTTACAAAAACT
>NW_008443580.1:0-464 GCF_000622305.1 Nannospalax galili
TGGTCTGGAACTCACTATGTAGACCAGGCTGGTCTCAGACTCACAGAGATCCACCTGCCACTGCCTTCTGAGTGCTAGTATTAGAGGTGTGCGCCACAATGCCTAATCAGCCAGGTTTTTGACTAGAGGATTGCAAGTACAGAAAGACTGCTAAGGATTCTAAAATCCCCTAGAAATAACCTAATTTATAAAAATCCAGGCTCCTGGATTACACAACCATCTGATAAAGACTGAGTGCCTGCCATGGCTGCTGATCCTACCATTTCCACGAACAGTCTCTTTCAGGGAAAAATCACCTTGGTTTTTAAATGCAGGAACAAGGAAGGCTACCTACACAGCATGTTTTATTGTCCATGATATAACTTGTAACTTCTGCTCATCTTCCCATCCCAAACTAGTGTCTCTTTGTGCTCCCTGATCCCACCGTATACCCTTTTTATTTATTTTTCATTGTGTGTGTGCAC
>NW_008443581.1:0-465 GCF_000622305.1 Nannospalax galili
ACTCCCGGAGGACTGTGTGTCATGACAGCGTGCCTCTTACCGCCCCCCCCATCAGCAGGGGACCAGATCCAGGTTAGGGTCTTCACTGCTGGCCTGAGAAGAACCTGCAACAATAACCTATTTAAAAATATCAGTAGGCTTGGAGCGATGGCTCATTTGGCAGTACGTTTGCTGTGCAAGCATAAGGACCTGGGCTTCGATACTGAGAACACATGTAAAAACCAGGCATGGTGGCCTATCCATAATTTTTACATTGATGCAAAGAAGTCAAGATGATCCCTGGAGTTCTAGTCAATGAGTTGATTAGTTGTTGAGCTCCAGGTTTAGTGTGATGAAGTGATAAAGAAAGATTTTCCATATTGACTTCTGGCCTCTAAGTGCCTATTTATACAGACACAAACACATATGTAGACATGCATATTGTGCATACATACAAATATCAAGAAGGCTTATAACTCAGAAAAA
>NW_008443582.1:0-465 GCF_000622305.1 Nannospalax galili
ATATGTCCTGGATCATTTGTATTGAGAGTCCAAGTAGTGAGCCCAGGTTTTCTCCACATGGAGAGGCCCTGCGCAGGATCCTGGGCTACAGTCATGAAATCAGCTACTTTCCAGGTCCACTCAGTGATGGCGCTGCTGATCTATCTCCTGTGTGCCCTCAGTGTCCAGAGTTCCTGCAACCTCTTGGGTACCTCCCACCTCCTGTGTTCTCCACAGTGCAGTATCCTCTGGCATCCCAATGTCAGCCCTGGAACGTGAACACTTCATGGGTTGATCCATATCTGCTTCCTTCCATGGTCCACAAAGCCCGCAGCTACCAGCAGCCATGCTCAGCTTCTTGCAACCAACCAGATCCTCAATGAAGACCATCTCTGGACCAGAATCGTGCAATTTTGTAACTGTTGGCTCACTGCTCCACTTACTATAAGAACTAAGGGGAAAAAATTCCAGAAAAAGACCAATGGA
>NW_008443583.1:0-465 GCF_000622305.1 Nannospalax galili
TCATCTTGTTCCATAACTGGAAAAAGACTAAATCCTGATATATCCTCTCCCTTCTCAGAGGCTCACTGCACAAGCCTTTGTAGTGGTGACAGAGACAAGGGACAAGAAGAAACAGGAACAGAAGGCTTAGAGGAGCCGCTTAAAGGCAACTTCCCTTGCTCAATACTTATTTGATTTGCCAATGAATTTAACTGTTCCTGCATACGTTGTAGCTGTCTGACAATTTCAGACTGCTTCTCCTGAACAGCATTTGCCCATCTCTCAGAACCAGCTGACTCTTGTATAGTCTCTGAATCTGAAGTCTTATGGACTGTATTGCTGGTTACTATTTTGGCCTCCAAACAATATTCTAATATTTCAACACGTCTCTGAAGACTTTCTAATTTCACCAGCAGTTTACCAGCCAGTGCTTCATGCTTACACTTGCACTCGGCTTTCAATTCTAAACAAGGAAAAGCAGGTTTA
>NW_008443584.1:0-464 GCF_000622305.1 Nannospalax galili
ACTGGAGTTACAGACAGTTGTTAGCTGCCATGTGGGTTCTGGGAACTGAACTCAGGTTATCTGCAAAAGCAGCCAGTGCCCTTAACTGCTGTGTTGTCTCTCCAGTCCCATGTTCATGATTTTTTAACTTCTCATCTACACTTGATTTGTGAATTCCTTTGAATTAAGAAAATTTTATTCTAAGACATATATGGTCACAGCAAACTTTATGTCTGTCCCATCCTGCACCTGCGTGGCTACTGACCTCTGTTGTCTAGGTGACTTCAGTCCTTTTCCTGCATCCCACCACCCAGGCTTTAGCCTGTCCATTGTCACCACACCCAAAACCTAACTGCATTTGGCTGCTGGGATTTTTTCCAACTAGTCCCACCCAGATGTTTGAGTTTTAATTTCTTGGACACTCGATGCTCTGTAAGAACCATGTGTGTTGGGTGTTAGCCCCCTCAATGCTCTGTAAGAACCAT
>NW_008443585.1:0-465 GCF_000622305.1 Nannospalax galili
TGGGCACACCTGTGAGAGATTTTCTTGATCAGGTTATCTGAAGTGGGAAAACTCACCCTAGATATGGGTGACACCTTTCCCTGGCAGCCCAGATCAAAAGCAAGCTTTGCTTCCTACCAGCTTGCCTTTGCTCGAAGTTCATCCACCCTGTTGCTGTTGCATCCCTTCACTGCTATCAGAACCCAGCCTCTGTGGGCTTCGAGTGTGACTCTCCAGGAATCTTCCAGGCCTTCACTGCCAGACTAGCACTGCTGAGGCACCCAGCCTCGTGGACTGCGCAGCTGCCACATTCTCAACCTCTCTGCTGTGAGGACAGCTTTGTTTTTCAAAAATATTTTATTATTTTTATTTTACATGTATGAGTGTATTGCCTGCACGCATATAAGTGCACTCATGATGCACAAGGCCCGCAGAGGTCAGAAGAGGGTGTAGGATTCCCCTGGAACTGGAGTTACAGTTGTTAGC
>NW_008443586.1:0-465 GCF_000622305.1 Nannospalax galili
CTCAGAACCCAGGGCAGGCCGCTGAGGTACCCAATGGCTAGCAAGGCCACCTAGAGCGGTCAGGCCCAAAGAGAAGAGGGGACATAACAGCACCACTACCTGTGGGGAGAAAGGCTTTTTCAGCTGAGATGACAGAGAGGACAGCAAAGCACCAACTCTGGGGAATTAAAAGCAATCCTAGAGTTTGGAGGAAGAAACATAATTTGGAAGGAAAACTCTAAGCACACAGGTGAAAACAGAGCAAGCCAACCCAGGACACTAGCTGGGGACAGGGCCCAAGTGGGCATACTGTCGTCAGGTGCTGGGCCAGTGCAAGACTCAGCTCAGTCCTCAGCTCGGGACTCCCTAGAGCCTCAGCAGCTGCTGTTTTCTCTCTAAACTGTGCAGACACTGCTCCACAGGCTGTCTAGAGGCAGGTAGCTTTGGTGGAAGGAGGGTGATGCTCAATATTCCCCTGGGCTTGTG
>NW_008443587.1:0-464 GCF_000622305.1 Nannospalax galili
CAACAGGACAACCCCCCCTTCACATTTTCAGGCCATTGCTGTAGTGCTATTCTACGTGGTTAAAATAACATGCACATAGGAATGAGCAGGTTTGGGGCCAGCTGCAACTCAAAGAGTATAAACAGATGTGCCAGGGTATTCAACTTGCCATGGTTATGATATGAATGTATTAGTTTGTCTTCTATTACTATAATGAAATACCTGAGGGTAGGTACTTATAAAGTTTATTAAGAAGTTTATCATTAAGCTCAAGGTTTTAAAGGCTAAAAATCCAAAGAACATGGCATTGACTCTTGTAAGGGACACTCTTGCTGCCTCATAATGGGTGCCATCAAAATGGCAGAGCACATATGGGAGGAAGACAGGACACCGAAAGACAGAAATCCAGAGAGGCAGTGGCATGGCCAGGCTTCTTGTCTTCTTGTTCTCTCTTTCTCGTTCTCTCTCTCTCTCTCTCTCTCTCT
>NW_008443588.1:0-465 GCF_000622305.1 Nannospalax galili
AGTGATCTTGCAGAGGACCTGGGTTTGGTTCCCAGCACCCACATGGCATCTAACAGTTCCAGCATAATTTGACACTCTCTTCTGGCCTCTGCAAGGCATTCGACATGGTTGCACTTACATACATTCAGGCAATACACTCATACACATAGAATAAGAAAAATAAATACTTAAAATTAAAAATAACAATAATAAATAAGTAGAAACAGAAATCACCCTAAAAACTTTAAAATGGGGAAACTTTAATTCATGGAGACGTGTTGAATAATTTGGAAGCTGTTCCCTCTTCATTGATATATGGCGGGGTTTTTCACATTTTGATTCTTTTGTGGACTTTTTATTAAACTTTTAAAATTTTTCTTTATTTTTACTTTAATTTATTGGAGGGGCTGTCCACAGAGAAGAGAAGGTGGGATCCCCTGGAGCTGGAATTACAGGCAACTGTGAGCCACGACTGCTGGGAACACA
>NW_008443589.1:0-465 GCF_000622305.1 Nannospalax galili
AAAAATTAGGTGAATGGAGGTTGATAAAAGGGTCCAACCTGCTGAATCCTGCTTTGTGGCAGCAATAGGAGCAGTGTATTAGTCAACCTCAGGAGCATCTGTTTTTCAGTAAGTTGAGCTTAGCTTACATTGTGCAGACTTGAATATCTGAAAGTGCCGGTGCTATGTGACTCTGGCTCAGCTTCTCCAGACAGGTAAAGCTGGGCAGGAGAGTCTGAGGAACTACAGGATAGAGAACAGTCTGCTGCTCCTGAGCGCACTCCTGCACAGGCATCGAAAGTGGAGAAAGAGCATTACACAGAAGAAAAGAACAGATGACAGTGTAGACCACAACAAAGGTCTGACCTCATTCATCAAAATGTTGGGTCTCTACCTGGGTTCCACACAGAAGGCTTCTTTGTGATCTCAGCATGCTGTGGTGAGGCAGGGCTAGGGTTTTCAATTATTTTTGAGGTTACTGAGCTA
>NW_008443590.1:0-465 GCF_000622305.1 Nannospalax galili
ACAGATAATTTATTAAAGGAATAAAGTACTTCAAAGAATGCAAACAGGCTAGGGTTGGAGAAAGGTCAGAAGCTCAGTGGCTCTGGTGATGGGCAGATGGGACATTTGTACAGCACCCCCCTTTCCTGTGCAGGCTGTTTTAGATGTCAGCTGTGGTGGGAGGGTTTCCAGTCTTTTTTTCTTTCATATGCTAGTCTTGCTGTCTTTCTTTCTGTCCTGTACTCCTGCCACAGTGATTAGATTGTCTGGTGGTAAATAAGACCCAGGCAGCTTGTCAAGATGTCAACTCACTTACAGGAGACACAGCAAGTGAGAGAGTGTGATGTGGTTAGGGTGTGAGCAGGATAGCCCCCTAATCTCTCCTTGATTCTGTGCATCTTTGTAACCCCCATCGAAAGAACTGAGATGAGACATAAAGAGTGTAGTGTGAAAAACAGAGTTTATTACAGAGTAAAGTAGGGTACT
>NW_008443591.1:0-464 GCF_000622305.1 Nannospalax galili
TGCAAGAACAGCCAGTGTTCTTAACTGCTGAGCTATCTCTCCAGCCCCCAACAGCTTATTTTTTAATATATTTTATTGAATTTTTGCAATTTTTATACAACATAGTTTGATGACATTTAGATCCTCTCCCTCCCCACTGTTCCCTGCCCAATTTAATGAACTCTCTTATACATATAATACGCCTTATTTTTTTTAATGGCACAGGTCAGAAGGAATGAAAATGTTATTATGTTTGTGCCCATCAAAGTCTCCAAGCTCAGGAGAAGCTATATATTTTTAACTATTTTATTATTCTTTTTAGGTGTTTGTGTGTATTGCTTGTATGTAGGTAAGTGCACCCATGTCGTTCAATGCCCAGTGAGGACAGAAGAGACTGGTGGATCCCCTGGAACTGGAGTTACAGACAGTTGCTGCCTGCCATGTGGGTGCTGGGATTTGAACCCGGGTCTTCTGCAAGAACAGTC
>NW_008443592.1:0-465 GCF_000622305.1 Nannospalax galili
ATACATGCAGGCAATATACTCATACACATAAAAATAAAAATAAATAAAATATAATAAAATAATGATTGCTCTGTACCTTTAAGTGAGTCTACATTATTATATAAACACCTGTGTGAGCAATAGGAATCATAGCCTGTACCACTTCATTTTTTTTTAAGAGCATAAGGACATAGTCATTTACTCAATGAATATTTTTGAGCACCTGTACTAGCCACAATAGGCAAGTGCTGGCTACCTATAGATAAACTCTGCTGTCTGTAGCTTGCATTCTAGGGGTAAGATAAATGACAATCTGTAAAGAAATAATACAGCTGTGTGATGCATGTGGTCATATTTGATGACTGAAGAGCTTGGTAGAGGGACTAGAGAGATAGGTCAGTGGTTAAGAGCACAGGCTGTTCTTGCAGAAGGATGAGGTTCAGTTCCCAACACCCACGTGGTGGCTAACAACCATCTGTAACTCCA
>NW_008443593.1:0-465 GCF_000622305.1 Nannospalax galili
GGTTATTCTCAAACACTTTGCTTTCATCGTTTTTTGAATACTGACTTCAAAGCTCCAGAGATAGTCACAGCAATTGTTTCTAGAAATGGTACTGAATATTCTAAGTTCACTCTTTGGCTCTATGTAAGCGGTTCTACCAGGCATTAAAGATTCATTGCTGGCTACTTATATATTTCTAGACTTCCAGCTCAAAGTTCAGACATATTAATTAATAGGAAGCATCTACTCTTTATTTATTTCTATGTGTTTTCTCTCTAAAACAAAAACAATAAATGTGAAGAATGGTAGTTAGCAACAGCTAGCAGCTCTCCTAAGAAGCGAAGCTCACGAAAAGCGCGGGGGGAGGGAGATGAAATTAACTGCCTTTCAAGCTAATTAACATTCAAGCTAATTAACATTAAGCAGTGATTCAAATCACAGGAGATATTCAAAGTCGAGAATGCTTGAGAAAATAATCATGAAACA
>NW_008443594.1:0-465 GCF_000622305.1 Nannospalax galili
AAAAGAAAAAGGGAAGAGTATGAGCAGTCTAGTGGTCAGTACAAACAGCAGGCGCCTAAACTCCCCAGTAACAGATGACACACAGAGGAAAGTGTGACGTCAGCTCCTAGTTTTCAACTGGGCAAAACCCAAAAGGCAGGAGGACTGCAGCAGGAATGCAGAAGGGGCCATGTGCCAGGGGAGGCCCTGCCACCTGGAGCACATGGGCAGCATCCTGCTCACACCCCGACACCCACACGGCTCATCTCTCAACACCAAGTCATCAAAATGAATGCTGTGTGTTGTTATGAGATTTTTTGATTAAGGAAGGAAGGGTGTGTTCTGGCTTCCATCCAAGGATACAATCCATCCTCGCAGGGAGGGTGCAGTGGCAGAAGCAGTGACAGCTGGTCACACGGCATCCACAGCCAGGAAGCAGCCGGAAGAGTGCTGTGCTTGGCTCACATTTTCCTTTTTACTCAGCCC
>NW_008443595.1:0-465 GCF_000622305.1 Nannospalax galili
AAAAAAAAAAAAAAAAAAAAACAGAGCTAATGGAAACCTTCATTATTCCATTAAAGTTGGCCCCATGTTGGCAAATTCTTTGGTCTTTGATTTCTTATTCCTGTTCTCTACCCTTAAACTTCATTGTATATATATTTTATATGTAACTTGCTTCAAGTTATTTCTGGATAAATGTATTAAAGATTGTCTCTTTTGGAATAAAAACTGAATAAAAAAGTCCACAAATGGCCAAGGCATAGCAGAGTCTAAAGACTGTGGGTTGCTGGATAAGTCTCCTATATTAAACTCTACCCACCCAGGGCTCAGGGACCATTGCTGAATTGGGGGCAGAAAGATTCTAAGAGCCAAGGGGGAGGTGAATGACCATATGGAAACAGAGTTTTACAGGCTCCTGGGATGTTGCTCATATGAACTTACATAAATGGTGTCAGCATGCACAAGACCCATGCAAACTCAAGCAGACAA
>NW_008443596.1:0-465 GCF_000622305.1 Nannospalax galili
TAGAGATCTTTGATGTCTTTGGTCAGATTTATTCCAAGATATTTTAATGGGATTGCTTCCATTTTTTCTCCATTTAGTATAGCTTTAATTATGTTGATGTGTGTTTCCTCCAGTCCAATTTTCTCTAGAACTTTGAACATAAATGCATGCTGAATATTGTCAAAAGCCTTTTCTGCATTTCTTGAGATGACAGTGTGGTTTTGTCTTTGAGTCTATGTATATAATTAATGATGTTATTGTGTTGCCTATATTGAAGTATCCCTGCATGTCTGGGACAAAGTCTACTTGATCATGGTGGATGATCTTTTAGATGTGCGTCTGTATGCAGTTTGCAAATGTTTTGTTGAGAATGTTTGCATCTATGTTCATTAAGTATACTGGTTTACAGTTTTCTTTTTTAGTTGTGTCTTTATGTAGTTTGGGTATTAGAGTGATGCTGGCTTCACAGAAGGAATTTGGGAGTTC
>NW_008443597.1:0-465 GCF_000622305.1 Nannospalax galili
GAGTTAGTCCAGTGTGTGCTCTGTTTGTGCACTGGGAGTTGAAGATAAATGTGCCAAGGGAGGACCAGCTTTTGCAGTCACGCTGGGAAGGGGAAGGTATCTGATAAGGGTCCCAATGGGTAGCAGACAGCAGTGGCTGTTAATCTATCTGCGTTATTCTGAAGTAGGGATCAGTGCACACTTCAAGGACAGTAGATGTGAACAGTCATTCGAGGGAAGATTATGGAGCTTCATGGTGATTTTCTTTATCGCTTTTTGTCTTAATCTCTTTTAAGTTTTTTTATTCTGGAGAAATGATACACGTTTTAAAACAAGCATAGGATACAACATATTCTCACCTTTCCTATCCCCAGGTGAATTCTTAAATGTTCCCAGGACCAAGGTTTGGACTTTACCATTGAATAACAATAATGCTCTTACCAACTTGGATCCTCATGTTTCTCAGCTCTGCATGGGAACTGGAAA
>NW_008443598.1:0-465 GCF_000622305.1 Nannospalax galili
TTTCAGTGTTCATCAACCAGTTGTCGGTCAGACCTGCCGCTTTGGCCCGGCCCCTCGGCTGGCCCATTTGGCTCCCGAAGGTGGACTTAGGCCTGAGCACAGGACTGAAGTGGGGTGGCTCCCCAGTCCTACTGGGGCTCATGGGAAGAACCCAGCATAACACACACAAGCCCCAGTGCTCCCTACTTGGTGCTCCTGGCGTAGTGCTTTTAGCCTAGTGCTTCTGGTGCTCTTTGCTCAGTACTCCCACCTGGACTGCTTGTTTGCCCTCACACACCCACTGAGGCTCCCCGTCTTGCTTACTAAGTCCCCAGATCTACTTGTAGGCATGGAGGGGGGCTCAATACTCCCCCACCTACCCCCCCACACAAACACACATATACCTGCACAGCCCCGCTCCTGACTTGGGGAAATAATAGTTTCCATCTCACAGAACACTGTGGAAAAGTGCTGAGAAGGAACGCA
>NW_008443599.1:0-465 GCF_000622305.1 Nannospalax galili
CTGAGTCCACAACCCGTGTTTCTCCGCTGTGCTATGCTGTTTTCAAAATATTATTATTAAATTCAACAGATTTGGATCTATCTATCATCTGTCTATCACCTATGTATTATCTCTCTGTCATCTGTCTAGCTAGCTAGCTATCTAACTGTGTGTGTATTAAAATCACTCTTGCTAGAGACAATTCCCTTGGATGCTGGTGGGGCAGGGAATGTGGAGGAGCAGAGGGGGAAAAAGAGTTCAATTTCTAGGTAGGCTCTGACAGCTGGGCGCATTGCTCAGTGGTCACTCCAGAATTTTCAGGAAGGAAATAGTTGTCTTCATCCCAGAAGTGGGAGTGAGGGTGATGGGCACCCTGGGGAGGCCGTAAGGCTGCCTGCTGAGAAGTTCACCAAGGCTTAGCCTGCAGGCTCTGAGCTTTGGCCCTGGCTACTTGGGCATCCTCCATTTCTGCCAGCTGATAGAGAA
>NW_008443600.1:0-465 GCF_000622305.1 Nannospalax galili
GGCACAGGCTCAAGCAACGTGTGGCCAGCCGATAATCTGTTTTTATTTTTTACCTCTGCTGAGGTAACCTAGAAGATAAGCGTGCCATACACTGAATCTCTCTCAAAAGCATTTTCTGTGAGAATGTGCTGACCTTTTGATCTTATTAGCAAAAGGTTGCTGGGCCATAGCCTCAGCCTTTTCTCTGAAGCACACTTCCCTGACAGTAAACCTTGTCATTTTTAAAGCAGTTGCAATCTGGACAGGCTGGTATTTCCCCAAATCATCAAGTCCCATGCTTGTTTTTTGAGTTATGGTTCTTGCTATGTTATCCAGACAGGTCTATAACTCCTGGGTTCAGGAAATCCTCCTCCTCAGCTTCCTACATAGCTGGACTACAAGCCCACACTATCACCCTGGGCTCTGATAAAGCACAGCCACTACTACCTATCACAAAGCAGATATGAGATATGTTCACAGAGGTAT
>NW_008443601.1:0-465 GCF_000622305.1 Nannospalax galili
TATATATATAATGCTTATTTGGAAAAACTTACCAAAAAAGGAATTCTTTTAATCTAGCAAAAGCACAGTATTTCTTTTCCATAAATATGAGCTCTAAATATTCCCAGTTCTAGAATCTGGGCATAGAAATCCAAAAGAATTTTCATCTTCCTTCAGATCTTCTACCTGTCTACTCATGTGTTGGTCAGATTTCCCATGAAAAGCTGAAACCAAAGGATACAGACGTTACCACCTTGCTTTGGCATAGTGTCTTTTCCCTTAACTCCGACCTCACTGAGCCAGGCTGTCACATTAAAGATGGATAAGCAACAGTTGATAAGATTAGATGAGTAAGACTGAGCTGATTTTCCATACTGATCCACAGGAAACATGTTTGCGGACTGGGTCAGTATCTATTTGGGGAAACTAGAAAAGAGTGCAAGCTCTGCTACTGGCTAGGACAGTATTAGAGATTCTCTACCTCCT
>NW_008443602.1:0-465 GCF_000622305.1 Nannospalax galili
CAGCATGTAAAGTAAGATAAGGGAAAGAAATAACAGGCAGCAGGTGCTTGGACTAAAAATGACCCAATTTACCTCAGTAGCATAATAAAAAGATAACGTGGAGTCAAATGGATGCAGCAACATATCTCATATAGTGTATACATTATATATTCATGATTTAAACTATAAATTCTAGAAAATCAATCAAAATCTCAACAGAATTTTTGAGTAACCTTAAAAATTAGTTCTAAAATTTATATAGAAAAATAAAGATTTGTGACCAGTAACAATAAAGTCAAGAGAGGATTGGTTCAAGTGGAAATTAAGAAATACTGTAAAAACATTGTTAAAAAAGGATACTGGGGCTGGATGTGGTGGTAAATGCCTTTAAGTCTAGCACTCAGACGGCAGAGGCAAACGGTCTCTGTGAGATCGAGGCCAGTGTGGTCTACATAGTGAGTTCCAGGCCAGCTGGGGCTACAAGGA
>NW_008443603.1:0-465 GCF_000622305.1 Nannospalax galili
GCTTTGAATTGAGTCAAACCCACTGTAATCCCTAGCAAGCTTCAACAGGGGCACCAGTGCTTTCAGTAAGAGGGTGGTACCACATGTCTTCAAAATGAAACATCTCTTGGAGACAAACATGCTACTCACTGAGTACATAGCTTCCTGATTGTCAGTTTTTGTCACACATGATTAAACATTGCACATCCTTCAAAAGGACATCCCACTCAGATCTTGGAATTGTGCGAAGATTCCCAGATCCCTGGCTTGCGTCGGACTGCTGCCTGGAGAACCAAACTTCCAGCAGCTTCTCAGTCCCTTCAAAAAAATGAGCAGCTTCCATCACCGTGAGACTAGTGAACAACCACAGAAAATCACTAAATTAAATCTCTTCTCCTGCCATTCTCACCGCCGCTGCGGGTTGTTCCAGCAGTGTTACTAAAGTTCAGGTTCCTTTTTGCTACAATTTTATATTAACTTTTTTTT
>NW_008443604.1:0-463 GCF_000622305.1 Nannospalax galili
AAGGGTGATAATTTTCTTGGTCCACTTGCTTTGCCATGGATCTCCTTTAGTATACACTTAGAATTTCCTATGTGTACTCGGACAGATTGCCTTGTTCAAAATAGCCCTGCTACCCTCTAGTGGACTCACAACTCACACAAGTAACTACAAAGTCAGTTCTGCCCTAGGGTTTTGCACCCTTCCACCTCAACCTGATGTTACTAGGTCTCAAGATGGTTCAAGAGAAGTGCAGTTCCTATGTTGCATTTGAAGTGAGGCCTCAAAAATTTGAGCTTGGGGGACTGGAGAGTTGGCTCAGCAGTTAAGAGCACTGACTGTGGGCTGGAGAGATGGCTCAGAGGTTAACAACACTGGTTGTAGGCTGGGCGTGGTGTTGCATGCCTTTAATCCCAGTACTCAGGAGGAGAGGCAGCCCTTCTGAGTTCAAGGCCAGCCTGGTCTACATAGTGAGTTCCAGGGCAGC
>NW_008443605.1:0-465 GCF_000622305.1 Nannospalax galili
CCCCCAGGTGTTTAGCATCTATGTTATCTTGGGTGGGTTTCTTAGCCTGTCTGGGCTTATTTCTCCCCCTGTGTAAAATAGTGATAGACTTATCTCTTTCGTAAGTACTATGAGTGAATGTAAGTACTTAGAACAGTCCCCAGAAAATAAGTGCTGACATAGTAACAGTGACCATGTGCGAGCTTAACCTTGTGTAAAACACCCTGAGGCCTTTGGGATGCAGGGAATTGGTTTCCTAAGAGCCCTCGTCTCCCTTTCTTTCCCTGGAAGCACTTAGTTGGTCGACTGATTGGCAAGCAAGGCCGGTACGTGAGTTTTCTGAAACAGACATCTGGTGCCAAGATCTACATTTCCACCCTGCCTTACACCCAGAACATCCAGATCTGCCACATAGAAGGTCAGTGGCAGCACTGCCGTCTTTAATTCCCGTGCATGAAATGTAAGGAAGTAGTCCCGAACGCTCTT
>NW_008443606.1:0-465 GCF_000622305.1 Nannospalax galili
AAATCAGAAAGCGTACCCCCATATACATTGTACCCATGGATGTATCTTGCAGGCTAGTCATTACTGTAGCTCACAGGATTCAGAACTGGATAAGATTGTTGATGGCTTTTCTCCCCTAGAAGACTACATGACACCTTTCTGTACTATGAAAGCTGTTCATCAGGGAGAAAGCTTCCAGGTTAGTGCCAGCTTGATTTTTCAAGTCCTGTGAACAAAGTGTGTGATGTCTTCAGTGATAAGGTCTTACCATCAAGTTCTTGTGGGCAACCAAGAGCAATGGAAACAGCTTGTATTTGGGGGGTAGGCATGGGACACCCCTTGACCTGCAACACAAGTGAGGGGATAATATACATCATACTGAGCTTTTTATTGGGCAAGTTATGACTTCTAGAAAGCAAAATATCCCTTGTGTAAAGTAATTGTACTCAGAAACATACACACACACCTCACCCCCACATACACATA
>NW_008443607.1:0-465 GCF_000622305.1 Nannospalax galili
AGCAGCAACATTGGCAGCTAACAACTGTGTAACTCAAGTTCCAGGGGATCCAACCACTTCTTCTGACTTCCAAGGGCATTTCACCACATGGGTACACTCATACTCATGCAGGCAATATACTACTTCACATAAATAAAAAACAAAATTTTAAAAATATTTTAAAAAATGAAATGAATAAAATCTAAATAAAATATTAAAAAGTTAATATTAACATAATCTAGAATTGTCTCTGAAACCTCTAGATAGCAGAGATTTAAATGATATGTGATCACTGTATTTGCTGAAATAAGGAAAAAGTTAATATTATGACAGTAATGTAGTGAAGTAAAACTCAGAATATGGTAGATAATTGTGATTTCCATAGTTTTTCAGAGATAGAAAATACTTTATAGTTACTTATGTTCATTTTCTTCAAGATACATGTTGTGGTTGCAAAAACCTAACAAATCACTTTATTTAATTGAA
>NW_008443608.1:0-465 GCF_000622305.1 Nannospalax galili
ATAGTGATCAATTCCCTGAGTGCCCCTCCCCTTCTCTCCCCAAAGCCTTGCCACCTGCTCATCCTCCAGCCCAAAGCACTGTTATCTTCCTTTCCTTCATCCCTGACTTCAGCCCCCTGCAGTCGGGCTCAGACCTGCTGCTGGCTTCCACCATCGCTGCACCATTGCCATATCAGCACACCTACAGCGGTGCTGTTTGCCTAATTTACCTATTTTCCTTCTGCTCAGTCTTTAAGCTAATACTTCTCGGCTACTTGCTACAAAGTGGTCTGTCAGCAAGCATAGATAAGCACTCAAAGGCTGAAGACTGGCATAGCAGTTATGCACAGGATTTACTCGGGGTGGGATGTGATTACCTCTTCCTTTAAGTTTACTTTTTCAGTATTTTCTTTTTTTAATTTTAGAATATTTTTATATTCCAAAGAGAGGCAATTTTTAATATATTTTTCCAGAAATAACTTGAAG
>NW_008443609.1:0-465 GCF_000622305.1 Nannospalax galili
GTTCTAGAAGGCTGCACAATTGAGATTTAATAAACTGAGTTTTATGAGTGGGTGACCCTTTGCAAAAATTGACAATGTTTATTAGAAAATTCTGGAGATCCCAGTCTGTGAGGCAAGTATTAACCCAAATGTTGTAACTTCTTATTCTTTGACTCAACCTTAGCATGAAATTTATCAGCTTCTTCAGCTGCTCCTCAGGATCAGAAACCTCCCAAGATTTCACACCCTCTAGGAAAAGCCTCGCTTCTTTCTCAGCATGCTGTAACTCCTCTCCATCCTGGATCTGAGCAGGGAGGCCAGTCAGTGCAGTGTAGTTGTCTCTCATGCATTTAGCCACCTCAAGCGGGTCCTTAAAATCATTTCTGTGGTTGTAAAGAATGATGTCCCAAATGGGTACTAGCTGAACTCCCCGGTCAATGACAGACCAGGTTTTATTATTGGCTACAAGGCCACCTGTCCACTCGA
>NW_008443610.1:0-465 GCF_000622305.1 Nannospalax galili
AAAAAAGTTGTACAGAATATCTTCAAATTCTTCATCAAGATCTTAAAATCTGGTGTTTCCATTTTGCTTAAAATTTTGAATATTTTTATTGATCTGAGAATTTCAGGCAGTTTGTTTTGTTAATATTCAGAGCCCCCTCCTCTGTCTCCATTCCCAGCTTACTACCCCTCAACTTCATGTCCATTATTATTATTTATCTTTTTAAAAGCCTATCAAGTTTAATCTGTGCTTTCCAAGTGTTCTTCTTGTGTGTCTACACTTTAGAGTTTGGCCAGCCTACCAGGTGGCACACCAGTTGAGAAAACTGACTCTATCTCTCTCATCATCTATCATTTGCTAGGGCTGGGACTTCCTGCCTACCTCCCCCATCCATGTGGACCCTGTATAGCTTGGGTCCACAGGTCTTGTGCATACTGTCATAGGCTTTGTGGATTCATTTGTGCAACTACACTGGTGTCAAGATAA
>NW_008443611.1:0-465 GCF_000622305.1 Nannospalax galili
TGAGCTGTGAGATCACTGAGACAACAGATTTGCTTTGTCTCATTTGGGGGTGGGTGGGGGTGGAAGTCACATCAAAGGAAGGCCATGTTGGGAGCTCAGAATGAGGAAACAGCAGTTGACAGGGTACTCTGCCTCCACGAGATTAAGTTGTCACAGTGGACCCTACCTCCCAGGACAGCCATGAGTGATTCTTGAAAGCACCAGGGAAGACCATCTTCTCTTGGGCTGTTAGACTGAGAATTTCTGCCATGACAGAAGTTGAAATTCAGCAATCTCCTGGCATCCCTTGTCTCTAAAATCTTGTGATTTAAATTTAAAAAAAGTTTTTTTTAATAATTTTTATTTTATTTTATGTGTATGAGTGTATTGCTTGCATGTGTGTAAGGGCACCTGTGTTGTTCAATGCTTGGAGAAGTCAGAAGAGGATGTCAGATCCCCTGGAACTGGAATTATGGATGGTTATTA
>NW_008443612.1:0-465 GCF_000622305.1 Nannospalax galili
CCCCCCCCCACACCCCATGATTGGCCTACATACATACAAATATCAGCCCCAGGCAGCTCTCAAAAGGGACCATTTTCCATTGAGCTAGCTGCTGACTTTCACTTAGTTATTTAAACATGATTCAAAGGGAGGGAAATAATAAACTTCCATTTTGCCATCCACTCACATATGGCAAAACTAAATGAATTCTCAGCCTCTGTGAATACAGTTTGGGTCCTGATAAGTTCATTCCCTCAAGAGGGCTTTATTACCTCTTCTCCGTCCCTCGGCCCTCTTCAGGTTACTATACCAGTTCAGACCTTTCTGCAAACATGAGTGTCATATCTTGAGCGCTCTCCCCAGCCCCATCTTGGAGGGTGGTGTGGTGAATCAGGATGGCTCAAAGTAGATGCCCTCCTGTTCTCCACTGGACTTGCAACTCTGGCTTCTAGGCTCTCCTTAGACTGAATTCTTGTTTCATTTTGT
>NW_008443613.1:0-465 GCF_000622305.1 Nannospalax galili
AGATCTGTCTGCTTCTGCCTTCTTAAGTATTGGAATTGAAGGCATGTGCCACCACACCCAGCTTGTTTACTTATTTTTAAGGAGTGCTTCCTTCATCATTTTCTTCTTTGGAGACCAATGTGCAAGGAAAGGCACAATCCTATTCAAAGTTAGCAGTAGACTGGGGACTGCTGATTTTAGGTGGAGGACTTGAAAGGGATTCAATGTAAAACCAGCCAGTCCTGAGTTCCAGGAATGGCCACTAAAGCTGGTATGTGTGGTATGTGAACCTGTGGAAGCCTTGAAGATTCCTTACAGCACTTTGAACACCAGGGAAGAGAGACTTCCTGGTGAGTCCTCTGCAGGAGGAGGTGGGGTGAGATGCCCAGGCAGCTGCCTGTGCATCATCAAGAATGACAGTTGTATGGACATGTATGTGGGTCCTGCTGTGTATATGCTTCTGTTCCTTCCTTTCGCTGGTTCCTA
>NW_008443614.1:0-465 GCF_000622305.1 Nannospalax galili
GTTTTTTAAGAGTCACATGACTGTACATGAATTAGTCCTCTCTTTTGAATTTTCAGATCACCCCTTTAATTTCTTTGTGTTTAGAGGTCCCTGTGCTACTTCTTTGACACTTGGCCAGATGCTTGTTTAATTGTGTGGTCAAGGATGCATTTGTACTGTTCTTAGCTTTCTATCCCTCACTGAGAAGACTCAAGAATGTAAGTTCATCATCTGGAGGGCTGGAGATGCTCAGCAGTGAAGGCACTGGCTGCTCTTGCAGAGGACCCGGGTTCGATTCTCAGCTCCCACATGGTGGCTAACAACCATCCATAACTTCAGTTCCAGGGCATCCAACACTTTATTCTGACCTCCTCTGGCATTACACGATACGGGTGCTCTTATACACATACAGGCAATACACACAAAATAAAAATAATAAGTAAAATATTAAAAAAATAAGTTCACCATCTGTTTCTTCACAACCTG
>NW_008443615.1:0-465 GCF_000622305.1 Nannospalax galili
GAGCTGGTGATGTGAAGCAGGCGCACTTTGAAAGCTGAGGCTGAGCAGGTCGTGTCATGTTTCCCTGCCCTAAGCTTTATTGTGTTATCCTTTCTGCTTGAGTAAATGTACTGCGCTCAGTTTGGACGTAGCCATGCTGTAGTTTGCTTGTCAGAAAATTTGCATTTTTGTGATCAAAATGAAAGATGTGTTTGAGATTTATTGGAAAAGTGGGTGTATAAAAGGCTTTAAGTGCTCCTGAACTCATTTCTCTTTTATGGTGATATGTAAAGAGCTTTAGACACAAGCTGCAACGCTCTCTGGTTTTGCTGGGTGCAAGACCCCTTCCTCATTAGCACACTCAACTCTTTAAGAAGACTAAACCAGGCCTGCTTTTTTTTGGTATGAAAATGAAATGAGAGAAAATACTTCTTGTTCTCCCTCCCTGTTTTTCTGAACTTTGGGCATCTGATAATTACTAAAAAA
>NW_008443616.1:0-465 GCF_000622305.1 Nannospalax galili
AAAAAAAAAAATCTACTTTGATCCAATAATTCAATACTTTTACAAAATTTAGAAAATTTCTCCTTAAGGGCATCATGGCATAAAACACAAAGTCATTCAAGCAAGTAGTTTTAATATCTAGTACAAATTCTACTTGAAACTCAAACTTAAACACGAGGACAGTCACTATAATGACTTCCAGAGTTCTCAAATAGGACCTAGGTTTCAAATGCAAATAACAGAATTAAAAATGAATTAGAAATATATAATTCAGGGTCTGCAAAGATAGATCAGTGCTTAAGAGCGCTGACTGCCCTCTCAGAGGACCCAGGTCTGGTTTCCAGAACCACATTGTAGTTTAACACCCTCTTCTGGCGGCTACACACACTACATTCATGTGATTCATCTACATACATGCAGGCTAAACACTCATACACATAAAATAAAAATAAATAGTCTTAAATATATGCGTTCTTCACCCTAACA
>NW_008443617.1:0-465 GCF_000622305.1 Nannospalax galili
CTAAGGACAGAAGCCAGCTGCTATTTCTTCACTTTGGTTCAAATTATTATACAAAAAAATAACAGAAACAGAAAGACCACAAAGATTAAAAAGACAACAAACCGGAGATAGTAAGTTACAAAAGGAAAATGAGAGGGTTGAAGAGATGCTCAGCCGTTAAGAGCACTGGCTGCAGAGGACCTGGGTTTGATTCCCAGTATCTACATGGTGGCTAACAACCACTCATAACTCCAGTTCCAGGGGATCCGACGCCCTCTTCTAACCTCTGCAGGCATTGCACAACACAGGTGCACTTACACACATGAAAATAAAAAATAATAAAAATCTTTTTGTTTTGTTTTGAGTCAAGGTTTCCCTGTAGCCCCAACTGGCCTGGAACTCACTCTGTAGACCAGGTTGGCCTTGAATTCACAAAGATCCACCTGCCTCTACCTCCTGAGTGCTGGGACTAAAGGTGTGCACCAC
>NW_008443618.1:0-465 GCF_000622305.1 Nannospalax galili
GAAAGGCTTGTTGATTGCTGCTATTCACAGTAGCCAGGAAATGGAATGAGCCTAGATGACCATCAGCAGATGGGTAAGTAAAGAAAATGTGGTGCATATTTACAATGGAATTTCATGCAGCCTTAAAGAAAAATGAAATCATGACACTTCCAGGAAAATAGGTACAACTGGAAATCATTATGTTAAGTGAAATAAGCAAGACTTAGAACAACATGTGTGTGCATGAACATATGTGTGTATTTACATATGTGTGTTTGTAGGTCATCAAACTAGAAACGTAATCACAACAGGAGAAGAGATTTAAGGGAGGAGGGACATAGGACAATGGAACACATATCATAAGAAAGCAACTGGGAAAGAAAGGAACCAGCTGTAGGGTAGGGAGACAGGGAGGATGGGGAGAGGGGAATGAATGTGAACAGGGGACACTGACATGGGACCCGTGTATGAGGCCATCATAAAACC
>NW_008443619.1:0-465 GCF_000622305.1 Nannospalax galili
CAGAATTGTGAGATACTCTCTGCTGAGAGATAATTTTAAAATATAGTTATATACATTTAATATATATTTAAGAAGGTAAATAGTCATACATGGGAATCATTTTAACTAATGGCTTGAACACACCTTTGCTGCATGAATTACAGTTTTTACACAGTAGCTACACAATGTTAATATTAAAGCTGAGCATACATACTCATCACTTGGGGGAAGGATTCCTTTGTTGCATGATTGAAAGATTGGCCTGGCAGGACACGATGTTCTTTGTTTCTCATTATGGTTTATGTAATGTTAGTGAATCTCTCCTCTAATGAAAGTTTGTGTTCTGACATGTCTGGAACTTACTGTTCTAGAAGCACCCTGTCAGATGCAAAAGAGAAGGCAGAATTCAGCTCAGCTTAGCACACATATCTTTTTTCTACCTGAATGGCAGTCAGACTGTGTATGTTAGTATAATGACACAGCACA
>NW_008443620.1:0-465 GCF_000622305.1 Nannospalax galili
CAGATCCCCCTAGAACTGCAATTACAGACAATTGTGAGCTTCCATGTGGATGCTGGACCAATCCCAGCTTCTCTGCAAGAGTAGTAAGTTCCTTAACCACTGAGCCATCTCTCTAGCCCCCAAAAAGAAATTTCAAAAAAATTGTATTTAGTATTACTACTGTGTGTGTATATGATGTGTGAGTGCAGGTGCATGAATGTGGAGGTCAGAGGACAGCTTTGTGGACTCAGTTCTGGGGACTGAATTCAGGTCATGGCCCTCTGGGCCATCTCCTGGCCCCAAGAGATTGATTTATACACAGATATTAGTGGGAAGATAGGTGCTCAGGCCCCATAAGTGTGGGTGTGGGCTTCTCAAAGCAGAGTCCCTCTTCATTGTCTTTACAATAGCCATATATAGATGTTGGTAGGTTCTGAAGTTGTTATCTTCAAAAGGATTTAAATGAGATCACACACCTGAGGTGCA
>NW_008443621.1:0-465 GCF_000622305.1 Nannospalax galili
GTCTCTACAGCTGCGTCTCCAACTCCATTTCTACAGCCGAGTCTCCATCTTCAACTCCACAGCTGAGCCTTCATCTCTACAGCTGAGTCTCCATCTCCATCTCTACCCCTGAGCCTCCAGTTCCATCACAGCGGAGTCTCCATCGCCTCCTGTACAGCTGTGTCCACGTCCCCCATGATAGACGCTGAAGGAACTACATTACCCATAGGAGACCGCGCGGATCCCGTGGGAAGGCTCAGCCAATGAAAACAGGGGTTTCTTTTCTACAAATTTGGATGGGGGATTTCCATCTTTGCCTTGCCTGGATTCTCTGGCGGGCTTTGCGTCCAGTTGGGCAAGGGGAGGAACGTGAGAGAGGAGCACGGCTTAGTCCTGCGGCACGGAGTCGGATCCGCGATGGCAGCGAATAAACCGGGAGACCCTAGTCAGGTGAGTGCCACGTGGTCCTGGACCCTCGGGAGTCCT
>NW_008443622.1:0-465 GCF_000622305.1 Nannospalax galili
GCCTGCATCTCTGAAAGGTTCTCCCTGCCCCCCTCTGCGGCTGTGTAGACAGGCAGCCGCACGCCCCACCCTCGTCGTGGCCCTGAGATCTGGAGGAAGGAGCATCACTGACAAGCTTGTCAGGCTGGGCCATCCCGAACTTTGACAGAAACGCTCACTTCGAACTCCACAGAGACATCTATGCTGTGAAAGGTGACAAAGGGCAGAAATGACCCCCTCCAACAAGACAGGACACAGGACCAACAGGGGTCCAAACCTGATCAGCAGGAGGATGCGTCCTGGATGTCATCCTGAAACCACCAGTGCTGTCTCAGTTTGGTGCAGTGCTGTGTGATAAAGGCATTAAAGTTCAGGAATTAGAGGGTTCTACAGTCTTACCGTGTAATGCTGATTTTATTTTGAAGATATAGGCGTTAATGTATTGGCTGAGTGGAGAGACAGAGGAGAGGGGGAGAGGGAGGAGGG
>NW_008443623.1:0-465 GCF_000622305.1 Nannospalax galili
GGCACAGGTCTATAATCCAGCATGCAGGAGACCTCTGTGAGATCAAAGCCAGCCTGTTCCTGGCCAGATGGGGATTCAGGGAGAACCTATCTCCAAAAAAAACAAACAAAAAAATCCTATTTTTTGCAAAAGGAAGAAAATAAGATTAAATTTAAATTTGAACTATTTAAAATATTTAATAATGAAACAAGAAACAAGCTTCTTACCTAGATATATATATATTTGAGTCAGGGTCTCCCTGTAGCCCCAGTTGGCCTGGAACTCACTTTGTAGCTGATGCTGGCCTTGAACTCACAGAGACTCACCTGCCTCTGCCTTCTACATGTTGGGATTAAAGGCATGTGCCACCAAGCCCAGTCAAATTTATATAATTTTTTGAAACAGAAAACAAATATATGGGTTTATAGACAATATTGACATTATCTTCACTCACACTAAATTAAGTACAGACTCCCTTTACCAAAG
>NW_008443624.1:0-465 GCF_000622305.1 Nannospalax galili
TGTGAGTTCAAGGCCAACCTGGTCTACATAGTGAGTTCCAGACTGGCTGAGGCTACAGGAACTTTTCTAACGGTCCCAGGGGAATAGGTCACGGTGATCCCGAGCTGATGATTGCCAGCCTCCCGACATCCATGGCTTCCGAGTCTCCCAGTGTCTGTCTCAGGAAACTAACACAATTTGTCTAACACGATAGCTATCGTCATAAATGCCTATTTCACACCCGCACACGGGAGACAGCACACAACAGGCCGGAGAGATGACTCAGCGCGTCACAGTACTGGCTGGTCTTCCAGAGGACCCAGGTTCGGTTCCCGGCAGCCACATGGCGGTTAACACCCACCTGTAAGTCCAGCTCCAGTGGCTTCTTGATGGTCTGTTCTGGCCTTTTGGGGCATTGCACACACATGACGCACTTACAGATATGCAGGGAAAACATTCATGCGGATAAAATAAAAATAAATAAAT
>NW_008443625.1:0-462 GCF_000622305.1 Nannospalax galili
AGAAGAAATTCACAAAGAGGAACCCTAGGAGATGTGCATAAAAATGCTCCTAAACTGACAAATTTATAAAATTTAGAGTGTAATTTTTTCCAAGAAAGGGCAAAGTGTCTCACTCTCAAGGATATGAGCTGAAGGAGCTGGTCCCTCCTGAAGCCATAGCCTACAGGACAGAGGCTGCTGCTGCTCCAAGGAGCTGAGGCCTGTGGCTGAGGGGAGGATGGAAGGTCAGGCCCACATGAGGGCAGGGAGCCCTGATGTCTGAAGAGAGAGAAAAGGACAGAGCTGAGGACCAGAATAGATAGGTAGATGATAGAATAAAAAGAGATCATATAGATACAGATAGATAAATAGCAGATAGACACAGATGATGGTGATGATGATGATGAAGATAGAGATAGATGATAGATTGATGATAGGTAGAGATAGATAGATAGATAGATAGATAGATAGATAGATAGATAG
>NW_008443626.1:0-465 GCF_000622305.1 Nannospalax galili
ACCTTGCCAAACCTTAAATTCAACTGCCTTACTGACAGATTCTGACCCTGGCATAATACTCCTGTGTGGCTTGTTGCTTCTACCTGAGGCTACCCAGTCTACACCTGGTCATAGAGTTTTGGGGTATACGGTTCTGTGCCTCACACAGGTCATAAAATCTGTGCCCCTTTGGTATAATTCAACATCAGTTCAAAAAGTAGAACTCACTGCCCTCACTAGGGCTCTCCAGCTGGGGCAGAAATGAGGCTTCACATTTACACCTGTACAGCCCTCTAGTGAGACAGAGGCCTCCTCACTACTCATAATACCCCAATTAAACATACTGATGAGATTTTGTCTTTAGTAGAAGTCATTTGACTTCCTACCTGGGTAGCCATTGTATTTCAAAAAACCCACCCAAAGGGCCACTCTGACATTTCTTAGGGCAACAAACAGCAACATCCACAACAGAAACAGGCAGTTTGG
>NW_008443627.1:0-465 GCF_000622305.1 Nannospalax galili
GGTTTGAGTCAGTTCTGCAGAATTCACTTAAAGAGCCTGAAGTGGTAATATGCACTTGTGCCCCCAGCAACAGTGAGATGGGAGCTAAGAGACAGATCCTGGAAGCTTGCTGGCCAGCTAGTCTATCCTATTTGGCCAAGCTTCAAGCCAGTGAGAGACCCTGTCTCAAAAGGTCGGGGAGAGTACCTGAGAAGTGACATCCAAAGTTGTCTGACCTCTAAACACACATGACCACAGACACAAGTACATCCCAAACATGAACACACACATGTGCATAAACACACAAAATAAATTAATAATGATAAAATATAATACCAAACCTTAATGGTCCTTACCTATAAAAAGACCTTTGTTTCACTTGGCCCTCCTACCTCAGCTAAAGTATTTAAAGCTATTGAAATATCTTTTCTATCTTGGACATGACTTTTTCTAATAGGTCTTCCTGAGATTGATTGATTTTTATTA
>NW_008443628.1:0-465 GCF_000622305.1 Nannospalax galili
GGAAGAGGCGGCAGAGCAGGATTTGTTTATGTAAACCTACCCTGCCCCCTCCCACCTTAGCCATCACCCTCGAGACTGTGCCCTTGAGTGATGTGCACTGGGCTTCAGTGACATCACCCCACGGCTGCCAGGAGACATAAATTCCATTTCCCAGAAGATGTGGCCGACAGTAGCTTCTGGGCAAACAGTGACTCCAGCAATAAATATTGGCAGAGAGACAGACTTAATGGAAGAGCTTCGTGGACCCAGAGCATCCAGGCTGCAAATAAATCCCTAAACAGAGAGGGTCTCACACTTCAGATGAGAAGATGGCTCCACCACAGTCCAAGAAGCCATGCCAAGGCCCCTCCAAGGTGTCAGCTCCTGAAATCTAAACCTCAAATAAAACCACAGCTAGGAGTTAGAGAGGTGGCTGTGGTTAAGAGCACTGACTGCTCTTCCAGAGGACCTGGGTTCAGTTCCCAG
>NW_008443629.1:0-465 GCF_000622305.1 Nannospalax galili
TTTCAGTATGCTGTGTGTTCATTTTATTTAATTCTTGGAATGTTTTTGTTTCCTTTTTGATTTCCAAGGATGCATTCACTGTTCAATAGTGTGTTGTTTACTCTCCAGCGTTTGTGCATGTTCTAGGGCTTCTTTTCCTGTTAATTGTCTTATTCTATGTTGAGCACAGAACACTAAGAATGATTTTAATTTTCCTATATATTTATATTGATTTTTTGAGATAATTTTCCTATATTTGTTAAGACTTGCTTTGTTTCCTAAACTGTGATCTATTATGAGAAAGTTCTATGGACTATGGAGAAAAAATGTGTATGGACAGAATGTTCTGTAGACATCTATTAAATTCACTTGATGTATGATGTCATTTAATTCAGATATTTTTCTCTTTTTTTGTCATGATGTCATGTCAGTTGGTGAGGGTGGGTATTGACATCACCCATCACTATTGTGGTGGGGTTAATCTGT
>NW_008443630.1:0-465 GCF_000622305.1 Nannospalax galili
AAAAAAAAGAGGGGGGGCTAGCTTTATGCTCCTCTGAAACATGAAGAAAACATGATGCTAATTAACCTTAAGTTGTTGTTAACTTTATAAACATAATCATAGTATATTATCACCATATGAGCCACAACTTTGTATATATATTTATAAACAGGTTAAAACTCTTTATTTCGTCAAAGAATTATGTCTTTTTGTTTGCTGGCAATGGCTTAAATGAGATGTTTACTGGTGATATTATAAAAAACAAACACTGTTCCAAGTAAGTATCATAAAAAAACCTAGACTTTCCTTGATAGATTCACTATTTGATATCCAAGCCAAGACAGATAGCTAATATACTAACCTGCAGAGTCTACTGGCATTAAATCTTACATTGGTGAAGTTCTACAGGCAAAAACTGCAGTCTTACAAGCTCTTGAAAATGTCCTGGGACCAAGGTCTGCCACATCAACTATGTTGTTTCTTTGC
>NW_008443631.1:0-465 GCF_000622305.1 Nannospalax galili
ACTGAATCCAGTCCTCTGCAAAATCAGCAAGTGGTCTCAATTGCTGAGCCATCTCTCCAGACCCCTCAAGTCTAATTTCAAAATTTTGAATAATCTTCTCCCCTACTCGGTGTCTATAGTCAGGACCAGGCTGCTCTGGTCTTGATCACAGTGCTTGTAGTGTGCTGTTCTCAGTCACTGGCTCTAACTAGAGATCTTCACTGGGATTCTTTTTTCCTTATTTTTTATTATTTACATATGCACAAGGAGATAGATTTCTTCTTCCTCCCCCTGTAGTGTAACTGAAAGAATGTGATCACAAATCTAGTTATGGTTATCCCTTTTATAGTTATGGAAAAGTCTTAGGGAATTACACCAAAATGTGGTTTTTGAACTGAGAGAGAGAGAAGGGGAGAGAGGGAGAGGGAGGGGGAGAATGAGAGGGAGAGAGAGAAACTAAGAATCCTGATGCTATTTGAACCCGGA
>NW_008443632.1:0-465 GCF_000622305.1 Nannospalax galili
CCAAGGTCAGTCGGGGAGTGCGTTGGGGAGATCACAGTGAACCACAGGGGGCAGATGGGGAAAGTTAACACACAGGACTGGACTGGGGGAGTCCAGAACTGATCCCAGAAACGGCAAGAGGCACAAAGACCAGTCAGGAGTCAGACAGAGGGGCACCCAAGGGGGACAGAGGGACACAGGCTGGGTTTGGGGCCACACAGTAGAAACAGAAGGAGGAGGACCCGCGCACACAGGGCTGGGGACTGCGCCCCACGGATGCGCGCAGGGATCCCGGGGAGGACCAGCCACCGGCCCGGGAGCCATGCACACAAAGCGGCCGGAGGCCGGGGCGCTTGCCTGGCCCGGGTAGCCGCGCCCGGCTCACTCACCGCGGTCCCCGGCGCTCACAAAGGCTCCGCTCCGCCGCGCCTCCCGCTCCGGCCGCCGCGGGCGCCCATGGCCCGGGCCCGGTGCCCCGCTCCGCAC
>NW_008443633.1:0-465 GCF_000622305.1 Nannospalax galili
TTTTTTTATTTTGATCTATAAAGGTGAGTTTTCATATATTTTAGAAACAAATCCCTTTTTAGAAACATGACTCGCAAATAATTTCTCCTGTTCTGTTGTGTGTTCTAGGATGCTTTTTTGTGGTGTGTGTGTATATGTGTGTGTGTGTTCATGTTTGTACAGATGTACATGTGTGCATGTAGAGACCAAAGGGCAACTCAGGTGTTGTTCCTCAGGTATCATTGGTTCTTCCAATGGCCTGGAATTCACCAAAATATGGTGGGGAATGTGTGATAAAGCAAAGCTACTCACTTCATAGTGAGCAAGTGAGCAAGAAAGGGTTGGGTCCCATTACCCCCTTCGAGTGCACACCCATAACAACCAGAAGATCTCTCCTGGAGACTACATGTCTTACAGTTTCCGCCATGCCCAGCAGTGCCCTGTTGGAGACTTAAGTCCTCAGCACAAGGGCCTCTATGGGACTTT
>NW_008443634.1:0-465 GCF_000622305.1 Nannospalax galili
AGGGGGGAGGGAAGCCAGGAGAGGCAGGATAGTGGGAGTCAGGTGGCAATGGGGGGAGGGCGGGGATAATGGGGACACTGTGACTAGGAAGGGAAGAAGGAGGGAGGCTAGATGGGAGGAAAAAGAATGGAGATGAATGAATCTTGGGGGAACTAGGAAACCTAGAGGGAAGAGTGATGCCTTTGAACCCCTAGGAGAAATGCACATAGAGTATCTGAACATTAGTGCATATGTATATCTGGGGGCTGCTTGGCAAGGAACACAGTGCCTGGTAGAAGAGACCTCCCTTAGAGTGGTTGGTGAAGGTGGTCGCGGAGACTACCCAAATAACAGGTTATTGCCAAACCTCTTGATTATCTCAGAATTAGTAGATAAACCACCCTGTTGAGGTCAGGACAATCTTAGGGGACAGAGCTTGAAACAATGCAGCAGGAACTGACCTGGAAGCCTTCTAACTGAAGTTTG
>NW_008443635.1:0-465 GCF_000622305.1 Nannospalax galili
CAGCAGAATGCCATTAATCTTGGAATCTTGGGCTGAGCTGACCATGTTGGGTCCAGCACACTGGGGGAGAAGAGGAAGCAATGGGAGGCTTTGAGGGATGCTCTGTTACCCAGAACAGAGCCCAGGCATTCTCTGTGTCCTGACCATTCAGTTTCTCTTTGGATGGTTCGGTGTCCCTTAAACCACCCCCACTGGCACCCAGATGCACATTTGTGTTTACACTGTAAGGTGTGTCAGTTGATTCTATTTTCACTAATGTGCTTCAAGTGCATCCTTTCTAGAACTTGAGTTGGGATAGAATAAGTTAGTGCTTGATCAACATTTTTAAAAACTTGAAATTTTTATTCAGTTTGTTTATGGACTTTACCCTTTGACTAATGGAGAAATTTTTCCTTGAGGAAAAATCACCTTTTGAAATGGTAATTAGAGTCTGATATTAAATAACAGACCGAATATGTCCTGTTT
>NW_008443636.1:0-465 GCF_000622305.1 Nannospalax galili
AAAATTGTTAATGACTGTAACTGTGCCTTGTCTTTTGCTTTGACCTCATTATCTGGATGGCTAGTAAAGTTGTTTTTTACATCTTGCCTCTGTTGGTTGAGAAATACTCTGTCCTGATGTTTTGTTAATATAATGCAAGTGAAGGCAGTTTGTACTTTTAAAGGATAAGAGTACTCACTGAATTTATAGATAAATCATATACTTCAAGCCTTATTTACAAGTAGTAACTTGAGGTAAGATAAGGTCATAGTAGAGAAGTGTGACATCAAATCTAATGCATTATCCATAAGGTATTCTTATTAAAAGTGAATTTAGAGCCACTAAAGGCAGGGCTAGCCTTTAATCCCCGCATATTTGGAATGCAGTCAGGCAGAACTATGAGATTGAGGCCAGCCTGGTCTACATAGAGCATTCTAGGCCAGTAAGGGCTATAGGGGAAATCCTGTCTCAACAAAGAAACAACAA
>NW_008443637.1:0-465 GCF_000622305.1 Nannospalax galili
TCCCATTGGCCAGTCTTCCCAGGCATCACGTCAGCATCTCCACACTTCTGGCTTGTGTTACCCAGTAAACCCTCCAACATACACATCCGCTGTGATTTCCATCTACCTTTAGGTCTAATCCAACCAGAGCACAGGTGTGGTGGTCTCTTCTTGTCAGTGGTCACATACCACTTCTAGAACTGTGCTAGACAAGTAACAATGTAACTGGGCAAGGCTAGAAGCACAGAGATGCGAGGAAGGACAGAGCAGCAAAGGCACAGAAACTGGTGTAACACAAGAAACCAGTGCTTCTCCTCTTAAAATGTAGGTTACTATCTTACCTCTCTAAGAGCCAAGTGGACTTACCTCAGCCTTTTCATTCACTCCTGCAGATCTTTATTTACTTCTGATTCATCCGGTCAGACAAGAAGCTTGAATAGCAATTATAGTCGTTTTTATTCCCAGCCCCTCCCAAAGTTTTTCTGA
>NW_008443638.1:0-465 GCF_000622305.1 Nannospalax galili
TAAGAGCAGCCACATCACCAACACATTCTCAAGGCAAGTGATAAGCAGCACACTTCAGTACCACCTGTTATAAGAATTATTCCCTCCTCAACATAAATGTCTTACTAGCAAATGTCTGTACAGTTACACTACCTGAGTCCCACCACAATCATTTGCTTACCTAATGTTGTATATAAACCTGAAGAGAAGAGAAGGCGTCTGAGACTCTCTTAAAGGATCATGAGGCTCATGTGCCTTGGAAGAGCCCCCTGTTCCCTGAGCATAAACTAAAAGGCCAATTTCAGAACTGTCCTGTGGGTTCCACTGCTGAGGATGGTAGTGGTCATCTCCAACTTAGCAAAAATGGCTGCATGACAGGGTCCAGTCAGAGTAACAATAAAAAATGATAAACTTTAGAAATATTTATAGAATTAACTACCAATGAATTCATTGGATTATTCAGAATTTTTATAAATTGGTGCTTAG
>NW_008443639.1:0-465 GCF_000622305.1 Nannospalax galili
TCCCAGGGTTCCAAGGTAGTCTCACTCATCTTTGAGCAACGGGAGTTCTTCTAGGATCTGATGGCACAGAGGAGGGGAAGAGTTTTTGTGTTCATGTGCTAATGACTTTTGTGGCATTCCTCCAGCCTGGGTTTATATTTCCTTAACATGCTATTAATCTTATCAAGTTTCAGTGGAGCACCTCCAAAACAGAATGGACCCCAGGAACATCCTGGAAGTAGACTGACTGCTCAGGGTCTGCCATCTTTTTCAGAGAATGCCATTACCAAGGGGTGCCTGTTTCCCTCAGTGGGGAAACTGCTCATTTCCAATAAATGAATTTAGAGGATAGATTCAGTAACACTTCCAAAGGGCCAGACATGGTGGCACACACCTTTAATCTCAGCCCTCGGGAGGCAAAGGCAGACAAATCACTGTGATTTCAAGGCTAACCTGGTCTACATAGTGAGTTCCAGGCCAGCTGGG
>NW_008443640.1:0-465 GCF_000622305.1 Nannospalax galili
CCAGATCTGTTGTTCTCATGGCTGATTTGGTCTCTGGGGTGCTCACATCTTGGTCCAAGGTAAGGCAAAGAGACAGTTGCTCAAGGACAATGTGAACTTGGCCTGGAAAGATGGATTGTTCCATGAAGTGGCCACCCTGCATGAGATAGAGCCAGGTTTGCACCAAGAGAAAGGAGGCAGGCTATAGGCCTAGGGCCTTAAGGTGCCCTCCGAATTCAAGTTTCTCAGATGACAGAGGAACAGCAGGCAATGCTCCCAGCATCCGCATCCCCTGGGGGGCAGGTGCCGAGCCAGTGCCACCTCCCAAGCAGCCATCCTTTGCTAAGCAATGAGGGGTTCTTCAGCTGCTTCTCCCTGTTGTCTCTGGTTGCTGTGGAAGCTGTTTCAGAAAACCTTGCCTGCCAACAGCCAGTGCTTCCTTGTCAGAAACTGGCTTAGAGCACTTTGCCTGTCAGCCCTGGGCAG
>NW_008443641.1:0-465 GCF_000622305.1 Nannospalax galili
AGTCTCATGTAGCCCAGGCTGGCCTCAAACTCTCTATGTAGCTGAGGATGATTGTGAACTCCTGATCCTTCTGCCTCCACCTTCCAAGTGCTGGGATTACAAGTGTGCATCACCATTCCTGGCTGAAAACATAATGCCTTATCAGAGTAGAACTTATATGCAAAAGAATGAGATATAGTAAATAGTTTAGATATTCCTGGAAATTTAGTTTGAAAGCTTTTCAATTATACGTAATTTGCAATGAACATTCTTTTATCACACACATTAAAATCTCAATAAGGATTTTTTTTCCGATAGTTTAGATTTTAGCATTGAAGAGACCAAAAATAATCAGCTCAGGTTGGTCAAAACTCACCGTGTCTTAGTGATGTAGGTTGACAGCAGTCTATAGCACCAAAAAGATTTTCTCCTGAAAATTGTTCCAAAATACAGAGACATTGTTCCCTAGAGAAAAAGAGGTTTTTT
>NW_008443642.1:0-465 GCF_000622305.1 Nannospalax galili
CCAATAGCTATCTTAGAAAGAAACCTTCCTCCACTACTTAAAATTTACTATTTTTTTCTAGGTCTAGACTCAACGCTATCTGTTCTGCTCAGTTTGGGATACTTTCAAATGGGTCTGTTAAAAGTCCAAATAGATTTTCTGTAAAGTATATATTTGACTGGTAAAGACTATAAACGACTAGAGGTTTCTAAAATCTTCTTCTTCACCACAATGAACTCATGGCTGCCTTTGGACATGTGTGTTTACATTTTAGAGATTTGATAATAGCACTGTTCTAATTAGAGTTCCTGAAGGGATCATAATTTATCTCAGATAATTCGAAAGGATTCAGGTAATGCTGAGTAACCATAAAAAGGCAACCACAGCAACCATCCCACTCACAACCAAAGGACTAAGGTTACCAGTGAGGGTGGAAAGAGCAAAGGGGATGTCCAGCAGAGCTGCAGGGAGAGTATGCCACCCAGA
>NW_008443643.1:0-464 GCF_000622305.1 Nannospalax galili
TTTGACGTGCACATGTTCGTGTCACCTGCCCTCTCTGCCATAAAGATGATCCTCTCACATGTCCCCTCTGACGAGCAGATGGTCATGTCACCTGCCCACTCTGACATGCACATGATCTTGTCACCTGCACCCTCTGACGTGAACATGACCCTGTCACCTGCCCTGTCTGACGTGCACATGGTCGTGTCACCTGCTCTGTCTGACTTGCACATGGTCGGGTCTCCTGCCCCCTCAGACATGCAGAAGGTCGTGTCACATGCCCGCTCCGACATGCAGATGGTCATGTCACCTGCCCCTCAGACGTGCAGATGGTCGTGTCTCCTGCCCACTCTGTTGTGCAGATGGTCTTGTCACCTGTCCCCTCTGATGTGCACATTGTCATGTCATCTGCCCCCTCTGACGTGCAGATGGTTGTGTCACCAGACACCTCTGACGTGCAGATAGTTGTGTCACCTGCCCTCTCT
>NW_008443644.1:0-465 GCF_000622305.1 Nannospalax galili
TTCAAATTACTTCTCTGCATGTAATTATTTTTACAATATTACTTTTATTGATTCTTTGAGAGTGTCATGTATTGTATTTTGGTCATATGGAGCCCATCCTGCATCTCTTCTCAGATCCACCCCACCAGCCCCCTTCACTCACGCCCTCGGATTTCTTTCCCAAACCGTGTCCTGTAAGCCTCTCTTCCTGGAATGCCCTGCCTACACCCTTCTTTCCTGAACTCCTGTGCATCCTCTAAGTCCATTTCCAATGCCGCTATCTCGAGGCTCTTTCAGAATGCTTCTAGGCACATTGAAGTTATTTTCTTCTCTGTCAGAGCATGTACAAATATATAGGTCTCACACTAGTTACCCCAGATTTACTAGCATTAATTATGAACAACTCTGCTGGTTATGCTTTCAATATCATTATGCCCTTTATTGGACTCCCATAGTTCCTACCTGCTAAAAGCTCAGGTTTTTTTT
>NW_008443645.1:0-465 GCF_000622305.1 Nannospalax galili
TCCAGCCCATCATGGGTGTCAGGTTAAAACTTAACAGTTAAGGAAGAGTGATTCCTATTCTAGCCTCATCACTCAGTAGCTGTGTGGGTCCAGGCAAGTCACTGACACTCCGTAGCCTCGATCTTCTCATTTGCAAAATGGGGATACCTATCTCGAGGGTTCCCGACAATTACATGAGAAAAGGCGAAAGCTCTTTGCACAGAGCTAGGGTCGCACTCGTCCCTCCGTTCCCAAAATTTACGAAGCCCTTTTCATTTCCCTAGTTCTCCCTGGGGCATCGTTTTCGACCCCTTTCTCCTAAAAGATAGCTTCCCAGGCAACCCCCATTTTCCTAAATTGTCCAGATCGTCTCATTCAGATGCCACACAGACACCTACATCTTACTCCGAATTCTCCTACCTGGCGACGGACCCCCAGCGCTAAGCAGCAGCAAGCAGCAGCAGCACCAGCAAAGCAGCGCTCCCC
>NW_008443646.1:0-463 GCF_000622305.1 Nannospalax galili
CATCCTGCCTACCCCATGACACACACTCATCCTGCCTACCCCATGACACACACTCCTTGCTGGAATTTTCTGCCAGACACACCAGTTCTTTCAAGACTGAAATCTTGCTCCTACTTCCCAGCTTCATCTCACAAAGCAGAACTTGCCAGAATCCTTGTGAACACAAGTAACGGTGGTTTTCATAGTAACCTTGGCTTGCTCCAGCTACTTTTGGCTTCACAGTGGGAAGGAAGTGCTCAGGCCACTGGCTGGGTTCTCAGGAAGCTGAGTAGGATGGCTGCTCAGTTCAAGTCTCCAAGTCCAAGAGCGAGGAAGGAAATGCTGACCTTCTGTCTACCTTGTCTAGCAGGGTCCTGTGTTCCCCTTCTTTCCCTCCTAAACTTGGTTTTATTCTTTTTAAATTTTTATTTATTTTACTTATTGCATGTGTGTGTGTGTGTGTGTGTGTGTGTGTGTGTGTGTG
>NW_008443647.1:0-462 GCF_000622305.1 Nannospalax galili
TCTCTCTCTCTCTCTCTCTCTCTCTCTCTCTCTCTCTCTCTCCTTTTCTCTATGTGTTGGTTCATGTGTGTGCAGGTGCATGTGGAGGCCACAGGACAACTTCAGCTGTTCAGTAAGTAAGCTAAGCTGACTAGGTAGTGAGCCCCACAAGAGCCACCTGTCCCCACCTCCCCAGCATTGGGATTACAAGCACATGCCACTAGGCCCAACATTTTAAAATGTGGGCTCTTGGGTTGGAACTCAGGGCTTGGTGCTTATAAGGCAAGCACTTACTGTCAGAGTCATCTCCGTAGCCCAGGATGTGGATCTTTGGACTGTTCCTATTTTCTTGTTGAAAACAGAACAGGCCTGTGTCTTGTGTGAGAGGAAATGGGAAGGAGAGGGCAGAGATGTTGGAAGCTGGAAGAGAAAGGTCAGCTTAGAGATGGAAGAGAGTGGGTGCACCCTGGACCAAAGTACAGG
>NW_008443648.1:0-465 GCF_000622305.1 Nannospalax galili
ACACACACACACACACACACACGCACGCACGCACACACACACATACACACACACAAGGTTATTAGACATGATGGCGGATAAGAAGTTATTCTGTGAAAGCTGTAGGGCTAGTTCATTTGTCCATCCAGTCATGGCAGGAAGATGAAATGGGCATTGGATAGACAATCACTTGGTTTCTACCATATAACATTTCTTGTGGTTTGAATATGAAATGGCCCCCTAGGCTAATGTATTTGATCACGTGGTCCCTGGCTGGTGGTGCTATTTTGGAAGGTTGTCAAATCTTTAGGAGACAGAGCCTCACTGGAGAAAGTGGGTCGCCAGGGCTGGACCTTGAGATTTTTATAGCCCAGCCCCAGCCTGGGCTCTCTGATTCCTAGCTGTGAATTCAATGTGATCAGCTGCCTCACACTGTGCCACCAAGCCATCCCCACCATGATGGACTGTATCTTCTCAAAGCACCAG
>NW_008443649.1:0-458 GCF_000622305.1 Nannospalax galili
ACACACACACACACACACACACACACACACACACAATGAAAAATAAAATAAATCTTAAAAAATAAAGAATGAAAAAGTCACCCAGAATGCCACAGCCTCCTACTTCTATGGCCTCTGCAGACCTCTTTGGGGAAATCAAAGCAACCTCGCAGGGTTTTGGCCTGGGACTGAACTCAGCATTTTTGCAGGCCATGGCATTCTCCATCAGCCCCTACTATCTCTGGATGTCTATTCTGGGCAAGGGACCAAAGACACATTCCTCAGGCCCCCACAGGCTTCTGAAGCTGACAGAGTAGTTTGAAAACAGGGCTGAGCAAAGCAGAAACCTCTTCAGAGACATGTCAAAAGGCAGATCAGACAAGCACAGCAGGGGGTTATCACGACCCATGGGGAAACGATGGCCCAGAGAAAGTGAGATTCTTATCCAAGACTACACAGTGAAAACATAGTGGAGAAAG
>NW_008443650.1:0-465 GCF_000622305.1 Nannospalax galili
GTTATATTATATTATATTATATTATATTATATATTATTTGTGTGTGTATGTATGTGTATGTGTGTGTGTGATATGTATGTGTGTGGGTGTGGGTGCTATGCCACAAAGTGCATGTGGAGGTCAGAGAACAGCTATCAGGAGTTGATTTTCTCCTTCCGCCTTGCTGAGGCAGGGTAACTCTTGTTTCTGCCACATCACTGTATACTCCAGGCTCACTGGTCTCCCAGCTTCCCAACAACTCTATCTCTGCCATGGGATACCCAGATATATGGTCAAACATTGTTCTGGATATGTCTGTGCTATAGTTTTAGTCAAAGGCTTGAGTGTTAGAGGCTTGGTTGCCAGCCTGTGGTGCTACTGAGAGGTGGTAGAACCTTTAAGAAATGGGACCAGGGGCTGGAGAGATGGCTCAGTAATTAAGAACACTGGCTGTTCTTGCAGAAGACCAGGGTTCAAATCCCAGCA
>NW_008443651.1:0-465 GCF_000622305.1 Nannospalax galili
TCCCGAAATACCCTCATAGACACTCCCAGAGGGGCAGCTTCTAAGTGGTTCCAAATCCAGTCAAGTTGACAACGAAGATGAACCATCATAGCAGTAATATCAGCACAACACTAGAAGTTTGTAATAAGTGCACATCGCATAGGAGCAAATAAATGCCCATACTTGGGCAGGTGCATCAAGACAATGGTCTTGAGACAGCTGGTACACCCCAGGCCTGTGGTAGGCTGGAGTTGGGCCTGAGTTGAGCCCAAGTATGCTGAATCACACTTTGGCAGACTTCAGCTCCAGTGCAAGCAGGGCAAAGCATGCTGCGTGGGTGTGAGCTCAGCTATTCCTCACAAGCACAGCAGTGGGGGTTCCAGAGAGAAACGAGAGACTAGGAAACCAAATGACACATTCCTATCTTCCCCCTTGAATGCCAGCTATGTGAGGTGTCAGGGCACCTGGCTAAGCATTTTGGGGGAA
>NW_008443652.1:0-465 GCF_000622305.1 Nannospalax galili
CATCTTATCCCAGTCAGAATGGCTAAGATCAAGAGAACAAATGACACCAAACGCTGGTAAGAATGTAGGGAAAGGGGAATCCTCATTCACTAACCACTGTAGAAATCAGTCTGGAGAACTCTTAAAAAACTAAAACTAAATCTATTGTGTGAACCAGTTATATCACTCCTTGGCATAGACTCAAAGGGCTCACCCTACTTTGGAGATTATTGCTCAGCCATGTTTGTTGCTGTTCTTTTCACAGTAGCTGAGAAATAGTAACAACCTAAATGCCCTTCAACTGGTGAATGGATAATGCAAATGTGGTATTTTTATACAATGGAGTTCTACTCAATGATAAAGAAAAGTGAAATCATGATATTGTTACATTAAATGAAGTAACAGACTCAGAAAACAAATGATGTATATTCTTTTTAAGTTGTGGATCTTGGCTCCAGATCCTTAGATATGAGTATATATCCTGAT
>NW_008443653.1:0-465 GCF_000622305.1 Nannospalax galili
GATAGGGCTTCAAGGAAGCCAGATGCTGGTACCAAAGTATACCTGTGCCTCCTCACAGGCAGTGTTTATTCCAGGAAGGCGTTTCAGGGTATTATAATTACAGCCAAGGCTATTCCACATGCCACACACTACTGTGTTCCAGGCAGTGAAATTTACTGTTTAATGTATGTGTTATCTAGTCTCATGATAAAGATAATGAAAACCCATTATCCAGATAAGGAAGACTGAGGCACTGGAACAGGAGTAGAAACTACCTGCCAGCCTGAAGCCCATAGCTGATGGCTGGTGAATTCAGACTTTAAGTGTACCTTGTCTAGAGTCTCAGCTCTGAACTGTGCCAGGGTCTTCCATTAGAAGGTGTTAGGGGTAAAGATCTAAACAACCTCGGTGACCAGAAGCATTTCTATTATGTGAATCCTGGTCCTGGGCTCAGAGCTGTGAAGCCTTTGTGTGCTCAGCGGGTGT
>NW_008443654.1:0-465 GCF_000622305.1 Nannospalax galili
TCCTATATTAAACCTCACCCACCCATGGCTCAGGAACCGTTTTGGAAGAGGAAGCAGAAAGATCGTAAGAGCCAGGGTTGGTGTATGAACATAAGGAAACAGAAGATTTCAGGCCACTGGGAACTTGCTCATGAATTTTCAGCAATGGTGACAGCATGCACAAGACCCATACCAACTCAGTCAGATAAAAGCCCAGCACAGAATGAGAGAAATAGGCAGCAGGCCCCAATTCTAGCTTAGGAACTATTGGCAAATGATCACTGCTGGGTGAGGGAGAGGCGATCTTCATTAAGGGGGACACTCTAGAAAGGCTGACTAGATGCCAGTGAATAAACTTGCACCAAAGGACATTTGAGTACAACGTATATTGAAACAATTCAACATATATGACAACGCATGAAATTTGGTGGGTGGGAGGTGGTTCCTAGGGGGGCATGAATGGGGGAAGAGGTCTAAATTTGATTA
>NW_008443655.1:0-465 GCF_000622305.1 Nannospalax galili
TCCAGGGTGTTTCCTTGTAGCGATCCGACAGTTTCCTTGTAGTCAGCCACTCCTCTGACCTTTCCACCTCCCCTTCCACAATGATCCCCGAACCTCTGGAGGAGAGGTGTGATATAGATGTTCCATTTAGGGCCGAGCACTCTTCAGTCTCTCATTCTCTGCACATTTACTAGCTGTGGGTCTCTGTGTTAATTGTCATCTGCTGCAAGAAGCCTCTCTGGGAAGAGCTGAGGGATGCACTAATCTATGGGTCTAACAACAAGTCATTAGGACCTGGTTTAATACTGTGTCCATTTAGCAGAATGATGGTAGTAGATTCTCCCCTATGGCTTGTCTAATCATAGGTTCTTTGCCCCAGTAAGAGTGCCAGGTATGGGCTCCATTTTGTGAAGTGAGCCTTAAATTCAATCAGAAAGTGTTTGGTTACTCCCACAACATTCATGTTACTATTGTACCAGTTATTGT
>NW_008443656.1:0-465 GCF_000622305.1 Nannospalax galili
TGTTTCACATGCTACAGTTACTTGGGCCCTGGAGTTGAGGGACAGACAATTGAAGTTCAGGAGCAAAGCTATGGTACAGAAGACAAGAGGCTCCTGAAACCTGTCTTAACTGATCCTCTTGTGGCTAGGGCTGGCAGTGGCTGTAGCAAGATTGCCAGTATACACAGCAAGGTTACCAGCATTCAGGACAATGGAGTCCACTGAGATTTTCCTACTCACCCTTCCCAATGTGTTGAGGAGGAACTCCCATGGGAAATGGAGACTGGAGTTTGGGGTGAGCTTTATTTAACTCTGTATGCCACTGTGCCAGGTTTCTCTGTTCTGCAGAGTTCCTATATCCTCCGTGCTGGGCTCCATTGCCTCAAAATGCAGCTATTTATTATTCTGGCTCTGTGGAGGAAGAGGTGAGTATTTGGGAATCTCATTTGTTGATCTTGCTCTTTGTAGGTTTCAATAATTTTTTTT
>NW_008443657.1:0-457 GCF_000622305.1 Nannospalax galili
CACACACACACACACACACACACACACACACACACACAGAGCGAGACTCACAAGTCTTTGCTTAATCTTATAAGAAATAGAGATGACACATGGCCTAGGTGAGTGTCTGGAACCTTGCATGAATGTTTACACTGTATACCCCAGCTTTCTCTACTTCCCCAGAGACACACTTTATTACTGGAATATGAATAACTGACTACCTAAGCATTGAGTAGGGGAAGCCAAAATGGAGATTGCAAAGAAAGTTCAAAATGGAAGTCTATCAGACAGCAGAAAACAGTCACAAGAAAAGTCATATTGTTTCCTTGCAAAGAGTGCTGAGGGCATGGAGAGTAAATTGGCCAATGTTGACAGATCAATGACAGTGGCATCTGCTGGGAACAGGTGATGGCTCACAGTACCCACTGAGATGTTCCTGGAATTAGGTGAGACATACATATTCCCCCAACTGTCCCCC
>NW_008443658.1:0-465 GCF_000622305.1 Nannospalax galili
TGCTTCTTATTTCTTTCAGGACACATTCCTTGCTCTTCTTTTATAAATAAAGGTGTATGACGGTGGGAGAAGCTTAGGGAGCAGTCCCATATTTCCTTAGCTGATACACTGAGAGAAGTTAGCCTTCCTTTTTGGTAGAAGAGATCCAAATACATATCAGCATTGACAGGCCTCCTGAGGCTAGAGACTAGAGTCTCCAGATTCCTACTTTGTTGGATGACAACAACGTGTAGGGAGAGCCACTAATAAGAAGAGAGCAGAAAATCGACCAAGTTCCCACTGGGGAATTTTCATAGGACTGCTTTGGAATCTCAAACCATTAGGGGGTCTGACATCACAAAACAATAGACTGGGACATCATGACCATGCCCTTTGACTGTGATTGAACTTTGATCAACCAGGACTTACCTGATTTATAAGACCCTGATTTATATGTCAGAGACTATACAACTGAAAATTACATAC
>NW_008443659.1:0-465 GCF_000622305.1 Nannospalax galili
AGCCCCAACTGGACTATAACTCAATATGTAGACCAGGCTGGCCTCAATCTTACAGAAATCTGCCTGACTCTGACTCCTGAGTGCTAGGATTAAAGTACAATTCCCTGCTCATTTAAAGTTTTGAATATAGCAAATATTGATTAACAGACCTCAGGTGAAGAAAACTTCTTTGAATCTCCAATGATAACAATATAAGTAGATCCTGGGACCAAAATGTTTGGAACTACTGTGCTAATCAGTAAGACAATGGTCACAGTAATTTGAAATAATTTCTGCCTCCTGGAAATTATTTTATTTTAATCAATAAAAAGAAAATCACACGTAAGTCTCTCACATGAGGTCTAAGTATACAGTGAATGAAAGTAAGGTAAAAGACAAAACAGAAATCTCTTGGTGACAGAGGGGGAAACCAAAGGATGGGGACATGCCCACAGTTCACAGAGGGGGCCAAGGGATGGGGATATG
>NW_008443660.1:0-465 GCF_000622305.1 Nannospalax galili
TGTTTGCATATTGAGCATGTTGACGACACAATGGATCATTGTAAAGACACAATGGCACATCGTGATGGCACAATGGAATATTGTGAATTCATTTGTAACATTGTAATGGTACATTGGAGCAATATAATGGCACAAGGGGACATAGTGTTGGCACATTGGAGCATTATGATGTCAAATTGGAGCATTGAGATGTCACGTTGGAGTATTGTGATGTCACATTGGAGGATTGTGATGTCATATGAGGCCATAGTGTTGGCACATTGGAGTGCCGTGATGACACATTGAAGCATTGTGATGACACATTTGAGCATCATGATGTCACATTGGGGGTTTGTGAGGGGACAATGAACACTGTGTTTGCATATTGAGCATGGTGACAATGCAATGGATCATTTCAATGACACAATGATGCACTGTGATGGCACAATGAGCATTGTGATGTCACAATGGAACATTGTGAAGTCA
>NW_008443661.1:0-465 GCF_000622305.1 Nannospalax galili
TCCTCCTATAGGTGAAGAATTATAATAACCTGTGGTAACATGTACGTGATCGTAATATTTAGAAACAAAAGGGAACATATTTTGATCAACTTTTATACAATTGTGGTGAAGGGAATAAGCCAGCCTCGAGTTACATGTTGTCATTAAATTGTAAATAAAACCGAATTCACAGCTTCAAGAGTTCAATAGAAATGTGGGTAATTGTGTTGAATCTGAACCTGTGTTTTCAGACACTGCAGGCTTCAGGCCAGCTCCAAGTGTCACAACACGGTCATTGGAGACAGCAACATCCACTTGAGCCCCATCAGTGAGAATGAGAATCGGTGATCTAGACGTGCTCTTGTTAGGCTGTAGCAGACAAGAATCGGTGTGCTGACAGGAGGCCATCAGAGGGAGCAGCTGCCACCTTGGGAGACCCAAAACTCTGATTGCCTACTGGCAGTCCTGAAGTTCAAGGCTCCACCC
>NW_008443662.1:0-465 GCF_000622305.1 Nannospalax galili
TAGATTCAGAATCTGAATCAAACTACTCTTCTCTCATTATTAATAATAATATGTTTATGTAAGCCATGACTCCCTGTTTCTTTGTTCACAATTTCTTTTCCCAACAGAATATTAAATAAATGTAAAAATAACGTATGCCCATATAGATTCGTTTTTTATTTACTTGGCTTTGGATTCACTCAGGTTAAAGAAATCAAACCTTTCTTCAACATTCAAGAAATCAAACTTTTCTTCAACTTAAAAAAATTTGCAGAAATATTTCATTTTCTTTCATGTTCTCTCTTGTCAAATATATCAATCCCACATCACAAATTCATGCTCATCAAACCAGGAGGTGGGCATTGCAGGCTATCAGATGGTAGTGGTCAGGTGTATGCACAAGCTGAACTCCTCCTGAAGGTCCCAAAATCCTGAGGCATGGATCAGAGGGAAGCATACATGAGGTCCAGGAGTCCTGGCAGTTTT
>NW_008443663.1:0-465 GCF_000622305.1 Nannospalax galili
ATAGAGAGCAGCTGCGATTTGACACCCTAAAATTTGTACTGTCTTATATTGTGATATTAATTTTAACATCATATCTTTGGAACAAGAAACCAAGAGGTTGTGGTTTAATAATGATGTATTTGTGTGTCAAGTTGACAAGTGTCAGTTGAGCTGGATAGCTTCAGGGTCAACTCGATATATCTGGGTTGAGGGATCCTCAGTTGGGGAATTTCCTCCCTTGGACTTGCCTGTGACCATGTCTGTGGGCATTCTCTTGATTATTGTGTTATGTGAGAGGGTCCAGTCCATTCTGGGTACTGCCATCCCTGGGCAGGTGAACCTATGTTGTATAAGAAAGGAGTTTGAGCAGATGCCAGGGGAGCAAGCCAGAAAGCAGCATTCCTCTATGGCCTATGTTCCAGCTCCTACCTCCTAGTTCCTGCCATGATTTCCTACCTTGGACTCCCTGATGAACTGTGACCTGGG
>NW_008443664.1:0-465 GCF_000622305.1 Nannospalax galili
CTCGGTTAGCTTTTGTACACACCTCATGGGCCTGTGGTCTTGCCCTGGATCAGTAAATGCCCCTTCTTGTGTCCACAGGGGCAAGACACCGGGGCCATTTTTTTCCACACCACTGTTATACCACTGCTGCCTAGATGGCACCAATGCTCCTCCCTCTGCAGCTAACTCTCTGCAGCTGGCCCCACCCCTTGGAGGAACAAATAGCCCTTGGACACACTAGTGAAGGTGTTTGTGGCTCTATATGTGCCACCAAAACCCCAAACTTTTTATGCACAGTGACCAATGATCTGTACAAGCAGCAGCCTATGAAGAATGTGATGCTGTTCTTCCCAGTTTATAGATGAGGAAATAGAGTTTATGCTATGCATGAACCATAAGGCCAAGGTTCAAATACAAATCTCCTCTACATACAGCCCTAAATTGGGTCACCTATAGGGATATCACTATGGCTCATTAATTAATTAC
>NW_008443665.1:0-465 GCF_000622305.1 Nannospalax galili
ACTTAGGACTTCCTTAATACTGGGATCCCCTTCTTGACCTTCCCAAGATAACAATGGGCCCTTCTCATGGGCTCCCCAACACAGCCCCAAGATTACAGGGTCACAACGCTTATTACAGTGCATTGCAATGCTGATGTGTCTACCAGCTGCACAGCTGGCTATTGCACTGAGCTCATGAACAGTGTCTCATTCCTCTGTATTGTCTGCATCCTTTGGGAGCAAGGACTCAGTAAACAGCCCCATGATGTATGAACCAAGGAAATTCTGTGGCAAGCACTCTGTCGCCCCATTTTGCAAACACCAGCTCTGCCCAGGGACTTTTTGTACCAGGGAACCTGAAAACAAAGTAAGTGATGCTCAAACAAGCTAGAAAAATGTAGCACATGCGGTAAGCACAGGTATAGAGGCACATGCTGCTGAGCAGAGCTCTTCTCAAAAAAGAAGGGGCCCAAGGAACTCAAATTG
>NW_008443666.1:0-465 GCF_000622305.1 Nannospalax galili
TGACTCCTCATCTGGTTCCTCCCCTAGGCCTGGCTCACTGGTGTTATACAAATAGACTCGAAGTGTGAGACAGACCCTGTCTGGGCCCGGACAGAGGCACAACTGAATAATCAGTGTATATGTCAGTGACTTTCTGTAAATGCTTAACTGGCTCTTGGGATGTCGCTCAGCTGGTAGAGTGCTTCCCTAGCATGCACAAAGCCCTGAGTTTGACCCAGCACCACATACAGTGGGTGTGGTGGTGTGTACTGGGGAGGGGAGGGCAGAAGAATAAGTTCAAGATTATCCTTAGCTGTATAGGAGCTAGCCTAGGACACATGAGTACCACACATCAGGACCAAGTAGCAGACAGCCTGCTTCCTGCACACTGAGAAGAGCTAGTTAAACATTGTAGAATCTTCTCCAAAGGAAACTGTCCACACTCACATGGTTTTGAAGTTTGTTTTCATTGTTTTTTTTTTTTTT
>NW_008443667.1:0-465 GCF_000622305.1 Nannospalax galili
CAACATTGGAGTTGTAGGTATAGATAGGCCTGGCCTTTTTATGTGGGTGCTGGGACATTTGAACTCACATCCTTATGCTTCCATAGCAAGCACTTTTACTCACTGAACCATCTCCCAACTCCCTGAGATAATTTGTAGTTATGCTTTCAACAGGGAACATTTCAACCTTTCTGCAGTGACTGAAGTTCTCATCAGCCTGACAGCCTTGTAGGTGCAGAGTCTTTCCGAGACTGTAAGTTCACACCATTGTAAACAAGGATAACAGTTTTGTTTGTGAGATTCTGGAGATTTGAGTGAGGCCTTCCCTAAAGTCATACACATTCAGGCCTGAGACCTAATTTGCTGCCATTTTAACATTTATTTGCAAGTAATTTTTATGTAAAAGACCTTGTCTCTATATTTGCAGCAAGTATTAGCTGTGCTGGAACCCTGAATCCTAGCTACAGATGCTTCAGCCAAGCTCCT
>NW_008443668.1:0-466 GCF_000622305.1 Nannospalax galili
TCTATCATCTACATTTATGTTCTTAATATATCTCTACAGAACCATCATCAATCTATATCATCAACTAGCTACTCATTATCTATTTTTCTACCTCCATATCTATTTATCTACATAACCATCTTTCACTCTGTCTCCATTAACGATATCTTGGTGATGAAACACAACATTCTACAATGCTAGCCACTCACAGTTCTACAGAGACACATCACACTCACGTATGGGATTTAATGGTGGTTTGGAGACAGGCCGGAAGTCAGTCTTCAATCTCTTTCATGCTTAAATCTCTTTAGTGCAGGACGTGGGCCCCTATAAGCATACTGATGAAAACTCCCTGACGGAAAAACGAGCAGAGCAAGTATTATGCAGTCTTTGGGCCTCGGATGCTTCAAATAAGGTAGGAGCATCTCCTTCTATGCTCCTCCTCCCAGGGATGAAGTTCCCTCCCAGGAGAAAGAGGACTGGACAT
>NW_008443669.1:0-465 GCF_000622305.1 Nannospalax galili
CATTGTCCACAACTCTTTCAACATAACTGTTCCAAGCTCCACAACAACAAATTATGAGCACTGAACTTTCCAGCCCAAAGTTCAGAAGGTTTTCTTTTGGAATTTAACAAGGTGCAGACTCAGTCCTGATAACTCCTCCCACTCTCTGTCAGCACCAATTTAAGATATTTCAATGCAGGGAAGAAAGAAAATAAAGACATTGAAGATGGGATTTAAAAGTAACAAATTGCCAGGAACTCCAGCCTCTAAATGGGTGCTCTATTTAAAGAGCCACATCAAGGGGCTCCCTTGCTCAAACAGACCTGCCACCAGGAGCGCCTTCAGAAACTGCCTTCAGAACCTGTCTTTCACCCTTGTTGGGGGACAGGGATCTTTCCCATTTTGTTGCCCAGTCAGACCCAAGGACAGGTTGGTACATATTAGGTTCTAGGTAAATGTTTTTTTTAATATTTTATTTATTATTTT
>NW_008443670.1:0-466 GCF_000622305.1 Nannospalax galili
GAGAGGGAGGGGGAGGGGGAGGGGGAGCAGGAGCGGGAGAGGGAGAGAAACTGACTAAGCTGTCTGTCTCCCTGCATTTATTCCACCTGGGCCTCTAGCCTATTGGATGGTTCCTCCCACATTCAGGGTGGGTCTCCCCCTCTGGCTAATCCTCTCTAGAAACATACCCACAGATACCTCTAGAGGGTGTCTCACTGCTTTCCCAGGCACTCCTTAACTCAATCAAGTTGACAAGATTAGCCATTGAAGGTAGGTACAAATAAGGGTCCAGCTATTTTTCTATTTTTAAAATATATTTATGTGTTTTCTTATTTATTACTGATTCAGGCCTAGGACAGTACCTGGCATATGCTAGATACTGAATAAACCACAGATAGAATAAATGCCCCTTTTATCTATGCAGGTTGTACTAGATACTGTGTAGGGGGAAATTAAAGTTTTATTTACTTATTTGTCTTTATTTTTT
>NW_008443671.1:0-466 GCF_000622305.1 Nannospalax galili
TGCTACAAACATTTCTTGCTATGCTGTCCATAGGTAAGTACATTTACCTTGCTCTTGGTCATTTAATGATCACAAAGGAGAAGGAGAAGTCATGTGGGTTACTGGGAACTATTATAAGCTTTTGACACCTACTCTGAGCTCAAAAAGCCTTAGACAGGTCGGATTCTTCTGTGAGTGGCAAGATTTGATTAGGAGTTGAGTTATGTCACCCTAAGTACTGTAAGTAGGACATATTGACAGGTACAGGGCACTCTACCAGATAGACCTTATGATTATCCAGCAGGTGGACATTGACAGCAGATAGGTGATGAGGATCACCGTGTAAAGTTTTCCTCCTGCAGACTTTAGTTCACAATGGCGTTATCTACAAGGCATATTTGGCTGTTAGATATCAACTCTTCTCTTGTGTAGAGGTTGTGGGGGCTCATGTCTACATTCCTAGCTTGGTTGAAATGTTCACTCCTGG
>NW_008443672.1:0-465 GCF_000622305.1 Nannospalax galili
TTAGAGTCAGGCTTAGATTTAGGTTTAAGATTAGGGTAAGGACTTGGTTAAGTGTTAGGTTTTGAACTAGAGTTTGGGCTAGGGCTTCAGCTAGGGTTGGGGTTAGGGTTAGGGTTAGGGTTAGAGTTATGGTTAGTGTTAGAGTTAGGATTAGGATTGGCATAGGGCTAGGGCTAGGGTTAGGCCTAGGGCTATGGCAATGGTTAGGGCTAGTTCTAGGGCTAAAGTTAGGGTTAAGGTTAGGCTTAATGGTACGGTTCTGGTTATGTTCAGCATGAGGACAAGGGGTACAGTTAGGCCTAGAGTTAGGGATAAAGCTAGGGCTAGTGTTAGGGTTAGGGTTAGGATAAGGGCTATAGTTAGCGGTAGGCCTCAATTTAGGTCTAGGGTTAGGTTTAAAGTTAAAATTAGGTCTAGGGATAGTTTTAAGTTTAGGGCTAAGGTTAAGGTTATAGCTTGGCTAGG
>NW_008443673.1:0-465 GCF_000622305.1 Nannospalax galili
GGACGTAGATTCCTGGCATAGGTCTGTCTGCTTCCCCCTCTCCCAACTTCTCCACGATGGCTACTTGTGTACAGAAGGAAAGAAGCAAGATTAAAGAGTTATGTTAAGCCAAAACCCGAGTGTGCCGCTTTCATGTTCTGAATGCTGGGGCATAATTTATATGCTGATGCTACAATAAATCGCTCTCTTCACCCTTCCTTCCAAAGACTGGCAGAGGAAAGATAAAGGGGAGAAATTGACCTTCTGCCTGGGGTAAAGGACAGCACCTGGCTGGAAGCCTTGGGCTCAGCAGAGCGTGTGAGTGATTATAAGGCATGTGCTGTCAGGGAGGAGGAAAAGGAACAGCTCTCAAAGAAAAGGGATGATGTTCAGGAGAAAGGTGAAGACTAGACATCATTGCAAATCAAACAGAACCAAACAGAGGAGAGATATGCTGCGTGTGTGTGTGTGTGTGTGTGTGTGTGT
>NW_008443674.1:0-466 GCF_000622305.1 Nannospalax galili
TATATGCATACACACATACACACATACATAAACTAATAAGACCAGTTATTGTTACCTGCATTCACATATGTGTAGAGTTGTTCCTGTCGCTTGAGTAATCTAAGAGAGTCTCCACCATTGAGGAAATCTTACTTCTTCTCTCCTCACAGCCATGGACAGCTTGTAGCTTCTCCACTAAACATGGAACATGATGAGCCCTCCCCTCCATCCATGCTGGAATGTTGAATAGATTGATTTTTGCAGGTGTTCTGTTGACAGCCACAGCTTTGTAAGTCCAGCTTCCTGTCATGAAGAGAAGAGAGTCCCTCCCAGCAGTCCTCCTTGATCTCTGTCTCTTACTTTTCTGCCCCCTCTTCCTTGATGTCCTCTGAGCATTATGTGGAAGGGATCAATACAGAGAGTCCATTTGGAAATGAACACTACATAGTCACTTATTCTCTGCACTATGATCATTTGCAATTTTCTG
>NW_008443675.1:0-465 GCF_000622305.1 Nannospalax galili
AAAAAAAAAAAAAAAAAAAAAAACCAACACAAGGAAATTTGGGGGAGTGATGGAAGTGATCACAATTTCAGCTGTGATGTTTTCATTGGGTGTGCACGTGTAGCAAAACTCAACAAGTTGCACATGTCAAATATGAGCAACTTACTGCATGCCAATGCTATCTCAGTAATGCTGTTCAACAAACACTGAAAGTCATTACTGTGTAATATTTTGCTGTACATTCACTTATCCTCTCAAGAGATTTCCTTCCGTCTATTGCTCCTATCTGGTGGAAGCTATCATGGTACAGCACAGCATCTCTTTCCAACTACAACCCCAGGGACATTGTCTACAGAGGCAGGGAGATACAGCCCAACATGACCACTGGTAGCCTGAAGAGTTCCACCACTTAACTTCCATTCAGATAAAGCCAGATCCTTGACTACTGTGAAGAAAAGAATTTCAAGACAAGTTAGAATGAAGCAA
>NW_008443676.1:0-466 GCF_000622305.1 Nannospalax galili
GAAAAACCAGAGGGAAATACAGTTCAAAGCCTACTGAAAACTTACACATACAATATCTCTACATGAGTCCATGTGTATGGCTGAAGGCAATATAACAAGAAACAGTGACAGACAGGAGAAACCTTCCTTCTATTTGTTGGCCGGGGCAGTACAAGAGACCCCCAAAATTACATAAGCTATTGCCACAACTGGTGATTGCCTTCCAGAACTTGAAGGTAACACCCTCCTGCTGAACATAGCACATACTTTAGACACAGGACTTGGAACAATGGAGCTGAAAGTCACCTGGAAGCCTCCTCCCTGAATGGAGCACACTATGCAGACTGATAAGGGAGAACATCAATCTATGGTCCAACCCCAGCTTTAAGACCTAATAACTGTAACAATGACTGGCACAGCAAATTATATTGGGGCAGTAGTGGTGCTTTTATCTTGGGGATAATCAACAGCTACCTAATTGGACTTA
>NW_008443677.1:0-466 GCF_000622305.1 Nannospalax galili
GATGGAACTAGAAGCTGTTATACTAAGTGAAGTAACACAGACTCAGGAAAATAAGCAATGTGTGTGCGCTCTCATTTGTAGATCTTTGCATGAAGTCCTTATGTGTGAGTATATATCCGGCTGCTGTCTAGTTTTTTTTTTAAATGTGGGTTCTGGAGATCGAACTGGGGCCTTCAAGCTTGCATAATAAGCACTTTATTGTCTGCGCCACCTCTCTAGCCCTTCCATTGTGTCTTACAGATAAATAATAGCATGTGTCTTATGTGGGTATAGATCCAGTATCCCACAGCTGCTGCTGAGAAAGTTTGGACAGAAAATGAGGAGGTGCCAATGTGAAGAGTGCCCATGTGCTAGGGAAATGACCGGGAGTGAACACAGTAGGATACAAGTACAGCAGGATCCAGAAATACTTCTCATAAGTTAACCCAGCCAAGAAAAAATCTCTAGAGATGTGAACCTCAGAATG
>NW_008443678.1:0-466 GCF_000622305.1 Nannospalax galili
CATGAATCCTTTATGGACCAGAATTTAGCAATAACTCCTGAAATAAAATATCCACTTCCCCTTTGCTACAAGAATCTCATTTCTAGGGATTTAATTAGGATATAGAGCCAATAATACAAAAGCGCCTAAGCCAAGTTTTTCATTATGGTACTGCCCAACTGGAAAATTCTGGATTCAGCTTGATTGTTTGTAAATACAAGAGTTTAATAAGTTGTGTTACGTCCACACGATGGAATGCTTACATCTGAAAGCATGTTTGCATTTATGCAAACTGATAGGGAGTGATTTTTTCAAGGCCATTGTTAAATAAAAATACCAAAAGGGAAAAGAATATATACTGAAAATTTTATGTTAGAAAGAAAGACAGGGTAAAGTAGAAAGTTGGTTTTCTGTATGAAAAAAAAAGAAACCTTAACAGGAACGAGATACCTGAAATTCTGAAATTAATATCATGAATTAACAGAAA
>NW_008443679.1:0-466 GCF_000622305.1 Nannospalax galili
CACCCCAGCTGCACATCCTGGCCTGCAGTGGCTGCAGCTGGTCTGCATTTCTAAATATCATGGTTTAAAAGCATCATCCAGACAAAATCACACAGCATACAACCTTGAGGGACTGAGCTGCCCAGTGTAATTCCTGGAGAATCATCCCAGCAGTTGCCTGTCAGTGGCTCATGCCCCTCCCTCATTGATTCTCTGTGTCTGGACATACCCCAGTTAATTTACCACCCCCATCCCACAGAAAATCTAGGCTATTTCCACGTTGGAGCTGGACGTGGGTGGATTTGCTTGTTATATACGCTGAACCTGAACACACTCAGTGAACGTCATATTCTGTGTGTGTAAGACCTCGTTTCTTCAGGATAAATGCTCCAGAGCAGAGCTGCTGGATTGTTTGATGATTGCCAGCAAAACTGCCCACCCAGCAGCCCCTGAGCAATCTTAATCTGAGTGACATCTGTATTGATGT
>NW_008443680.1:0-466 GCF_000622305.1 Nannospalax galili
ATATTCCATGAAAAAATGTTTTAAAAGTATATTTTACATAGACTATCTTCTCGGGTTCTTTCAGTTTCAGTCTGGACTTGTACTTGATCTTCCATATAGAGAGTGTATCAACTTACTGAGAGTTATACAGGATCCTTTTCTAAAACAACTGTTTATTTCCTAAAGATTGTCATTTTCTACTCTTCTTTCTGAGCCATCCACTGTCCCTGAGCTGGCTACATTTTTATAAATAAGCAAATAGGCAAAGAGATAAATAGTTACAGTGACATATGACAAACAGATAAGTAAAAATCTGTGATATTCAGTATATAAAACACTGTCAGTAATTCTTTAATTTTAAGATGCCAGTCATGTATAAACTTTTTTTAATTATTTATTTAAAAACCCCACAATCAGAAGAAGCATTTCATTACATCAACACTGACATATTCAATAACAATTTCCAGAGCTAAGATGCATCTCCTTC
>NW_008443681.1:0-466 GCF_000622305.1 Nannospalax galili
GTGTCTGAATGTGGCTCCACTGACACAGTCTCCTCACCAGCCCTTGGGTCCGGGACTGGGCAGAAGCAGCGACCACAGGAGGCAGCACAGGGTAAGCAGAAGAGTTGCCTCAGCACTAGGTGAGCAGAAGAGCAGTCTCAGCCCAGGGCAGGTAGAAGAGCGGCCTCAGCCCAGGGTGAGCAGAGGAGCAGCCTCGATGCCCATGAGAATGAAGGAGCAGCACTCACGAGAACGGAGGAACGGCCGCCACTGCAGTGACCGCACCTCCCGCTGCTCCAGATCTCAGGCCTTCTCTGCCATCTAGTAAGAAACAGCCCATTCTGTTGCCATGGTCTCTCCTTGGGCCTTGGGCCTGTCCAACTGAGACTGCCAGAGAGCACCTAACTGGGAGAGATAGCCAGATCCCACCCATCATGCCCAATCACCATTCCCCTGCTTTGAGAACAGCCCTATTTACTTGGCTCCA
>NW_008443682.1:0-466 GCF_000622305.1 Nannospalax galili
AAGGGGTTCCATAAATGTCTGCTGCTCACATAATATTGTGGCTTCCTCTGTCTGTGTTCAAACCCCAGGACTGATGCGGACAGTCCCATGTCCCTAACTCCCATCCTGGATCTTTTCATACAACAAATCAGAGTTATTTAGAAAAGCATAACAGACCTGAGAGGGCTGAGGATGCAGTAGTTCTAAGATATGCTTCATCCCAGAAGTCCCACAGTTAAGCAGTCCTTGGGGGCCACAAACATGGAGCACCACATCTTCAGATGAGGAAGTCTAGGGTAAGAGTAGAAGGCTTTCTGAGAAGGTCACCTCCCACGAGTCTGAGACAACGCTGAACCAGCCCATGATTCCCCCTTTCTGAGGTGCAGCTTATGGCACTGGGAGAGATTCACGCTGTGGATGAGCTCATAACATTGATCTTAGATGATGCTGGAAGATGACTTCCCCTCCTTAGACAAAATGAAAGTGT
>NW_008443683.1:0-465 GCF_000622305.1 Nannospalax galili
CTTCTGCAAGAACAACCAGTGTTCTTAACCACTGAGCCATCTCTCCAGCGCAGTTGGTTGTTTTTGAGACAGTGTTTCTCACTCTGTAGCACTGGCTGGCCTGAATTCATTATGTAAAGCCAGGCTAGCCTGGAACTCATAGAGATCCACCTGCCTCTGTCTCCTGGGTGCTGGAATCAAAAGTGTGCACCATCATCCCTATCCTAAAAAATTTTTAGATTTTTTTATTTGCTTCTTTTTATGTGTATGAGTATTTGCCTGCATATATGTATGTACACAATGTGCATGCCTATTACCCAAGGAGGCCAGAAGAAGGTATTGGATCCCCTGGAATTACAGATGCTTATTAGTTGCCATGTGGGTGCTGAGAACCAAACCCAGCTTCTCTGTAAGAGCAGCCAGTGCTCTGGGACACACCTCATCCCAACCCCTGCCAACCTCTCTCTCTCTCTCTCTCTCTCTCTC
>NW_008443684.1:0-466 GCF_000622305.1 Nannospalax galili
GAACTCAAAAGGAACACATAAATATGTACAAGGAGTTCAAAGCATGTTGCTTTAAAAATTAGATCAGTTAGATTGACCTGGATAATGGAGCAGAATCAGCCCATGGTCAGGAAGTAGAGGATGTTTATCCTTGGATACATTGAGAATAAACTGTTCCAGAGAAACTGAGGCACTGACCAGACATACAAACAGATTTTTATAGGATTTCTCATGTCAGCCCTTGGCAGTAATAATTTGGTGGATTTCAGACTTCCAGCACCGACGTACAGGTGCCCCTTAGGTTATTACAGGAAATTTAAACAGTCAGCATTTCTACAAAAGCAGGTATTTGAGGCAAGTGTGGGCAAGAATCCTGTCATTTCCAGCAACATGCTGTGTTGCTGATGCCACAACAATCTCAGCTATCTGAACAGACAAGACACATTGCAGCAAATGTTTCTTGAAGACCACTGCAAGAGGCAGCATT
>NW_008443685.1:0-466 GCF_000622305.1 Nannospalax galili
CCATGAGCCTAAACAAGCCTTTCCTCTTTACAAGCCAGTAATCTCAGTTATTCTATTAGAATAATGAGAAACTGACTAGCTATTTTCCAGGACCTTAATTAAGCCATTATGAAATTAAATGGGATTATTTTTCAATCATCAAAACTTTTCACTACCGAATTTTGAAATATTGTTCTATAAAATAGACTCCCTAACTTTGAAAACTACCTACATGTTAACAGGAAGTAATGAGACCAAGAATGGAAAATGGGCAGTCCCTTCCTTTCGAAATTAAAGGAAACATCAGAGGTGCCAGATGTTTTCCAGAAGCAACTTAGAAGTTTCCAAAACATTATTTGCATGTGTTACACACAACATCATGGAAATGTTCATTGGTAAGATAATTAACACTATTGGATATTCCCAAAGGTGAATGAAATAGCATGTTTTTCCAAGAAGAAAGTAATATTACATATATATATTTGTC
>NW_008443686.1:0-466 GCF_000622305.1 Nannospalax galili
GGGAAGTGAGTTCCCATCCTGCTTCCTGCAGCTTTGAGGCTAGCTGATCTAAGTTGTATGCTTTATATTTCTCAAGAGATTCAGGCTGACACCCATTCGTTTCCTTCCCTGAACAACACATAGCACAGCAGTCCTAACCTCTAATTCTCCCATTTATGCAGAAAGTCTGCCTCTCATCTGACTTACATACCAACATGAATGTTTGGATATGGTGGCAGAGAGATGAATGAGATATAGTTTGAGACCTCAAGATACACACTCCAGAGGGAAAAGATCCACGTAGAAATTATCACAAAGAGGAATGGTAAATGCAGTGAAGAGTTAGAACCAGAGGAGCTGAGGACTAGCCTGTACCTTGATGGTTCTCTCCTGTTCGTGATGCCTTTGTCACAAGAGGAGGGAGGTGATCATAAGACACCCTTCTTTCCTTCTTTTCTCCCTTCCTCCTCCTCCCTCCCTCCCTCCC
>NW_008443687.1:0-465 GCF_000622305.1 Nannospalax galili
AACCACATAGTAGTGACGGCAAAGTAATTGTCACTCATGACAGGAGTTTTGCTGCAGGGCCCAAGAAACAAAAACACCTCGAACAGCCTTCCAAGGCAAATCAAGGTATCAGGGTCAAGCCTTAAACTGGAGGAACTACACATGAAATAACTGAAAATAAATTAATTCTACTCCACGATCCTCTGTATTTATTATTGGATCCTACTAATAAGTAACTGAGGTGCCAAAAAAGTGTGCCCAAGAGCCCATGAGACATCAATGCACGCTCAGGGACTGACCAGGTCAGACAATCATTTCATACCTCATCATGGTTCGTAAAGCCTTTTTCCTCCCCTAAAAATCCTAAAACCAGGCACTAAATAAAACAAAGGTAAGAACTTATATTGTATGAGACAGAATTCAAAGAGTGTGTTCGTAGCCGGGCGTGGTGGCACACGCCTTTAATCCCAGCACTCGGGAGGCAGA
>NW_008443688.1:0-466 GCF_000622305.1 Nannospalax galili
TGCAAGTGCATGTGCCTATGTATGCACAAGTGTATGGGGCTAGAGGACAACCTCAGGTGTCATCCTCAGAAATGCCATCCACCTCCTTTGAGACAGGAGGAGCCCTCCAGTTAGGCTAGTTGTTGCTACCTCCCAAGCCACCATGCCAGGCATTTTTATGTGGGCTGTAGAGATTGAATTCAGGTCCTCATGTTTGTAAGGCAAGTTTTACCAACTGAGCCCTAAAAAATGCTTTTCTGTGTTTTTAAAATAATTTACTCTGTGGGCTGGAGAGACAGCACAGAGGTTAAAGACACAGAATGCTCTTGCAGAGGACCAGGGTTTGATTCTCAACACCCACCTGGTGGCTAACAACCTTCCTTGACTCCAGTACCAGGGAATCTGACACCCTCTTCTGACCTCTCTGGGTACTGTGCAACACATGTGCACTTACACACATGCAGGCAATACACTCATACATATAAAA
>NW_008443689.1:0-466 GCF_000622305.1 Nannospalax galili
AAGAAGTTGACCTGAGGGATACATTCTACTTCACTTCCATGTCCTACCGAGCTGGTTTCCAAAATGATCTACTCTATCTCTCCTGTCCCCTTGAGCAACAATGAATGTTCTGTAAAAACCCGTTTTCATGCAGTCTCTTTCTTCATGGGAGGTGAGAACAGGGGAGGCTGGGGTTCAGAGTCTGGCTCTCGCTCTTTCACTATTGTGTTGAGATTCCAGGGATTAAGTAAGATGACACATAAAAAATGCCATAGGGATCTCCATGTGCTTTTCTTAAGTCTCTGGGTTTTTTTTTTAACTAGATTATGACTCATAGGGACATAATATCTCTGTTTTCAATGTCATTATAAATACCATTATATTATATATAAAATTCAGGTGCCCTAGCAGAACTCAATACGTTGAATGAAGGTAACAGATAGTCTTCTGGGTTTTTTTTTGTTTGTTCATTTTGTTTTTAATAAAC
>NW_008443690.1:0-465 GCF_000622305.1 Nannospalax galili
TTTTTGGTCTTTTTGAGACAGGGTCTCCCTGTAGCCCCAGCTAGTTACGTAGACCAGGGTGGCCTTGAACTCACAGAGGTCCACTTTCCTCTGACTCCTGAGTGCTGGGATTAAAGGTATACGCCACCATGACTGGCACAATTTCTGTTTTCTTTATGTCTCTGAATTCTGGAGTCTCTTTTTGTTGAAATGGATGCCTGGCAATGGAAGACTTCTAAAAAACTCTCCAAAGTAACAATGTCCAAGCAATCAGACAGTTGGCAATGAGGAAACATCTATCTGATTGGAAAACTTGGGATCCTTTTAATGTCACGGTAAAATGTTTGATAAAAATTTTACCTGATTGGGGCTAGAGAGATGACTCATCTGTTAAGAGCACTGGCTGCTCTTGCAGAGTACCTGGATTCATTTCCCAGCACCCACATGGCAGCTAAAAATCATCTGTAACTCCAGTTCCAGGGGATC
>NW_008443691.1:0-466 GCF_000622305.1 Nannospalax galili
TACTATAAATAGAGATGTCTAGAGGAAAAGATTGTAAGAGTCAGAGGTGGTAGATGATCACAAGGAAACAAAATGTTCCAGATAGCTGGAAAATTACTCATACGAACTCACAATGCTGACAGCATGAGCAAGATTCACTCCGGGTCATGCTTGACTCCCAGAATAGAAGTGGGGAAGAGGGGAGGAGTTCCAACCTCAGCTGAGGAACCATTAGTAACAGAAAACTACTAGGAGCTGGAGAGTTGGTTTTCTCTAAGGATGAGAAACTAGATAGGTTACTCAGACTCCAGAGGATGGACTAACTCTGAGGGTATTTGGGGACAAAAACTTGGCTGTATAAGGCCTTAGCATGTATGACAGAGTCCATAAAATCTGGCAGAGAGGACTCTCAGAGGGCTGAAAATAGGCGAGGGTTCTAAATATGGTCAAAATATATTGTATGAAAATGACAAAAGTCCACTAGAAA
>NW_008443692.1:0-466 GCF_000622305.1 Nannospalax galili
TTTTTTTTTTTTTTTTTTTTTTTTTTTCTTTTTTTGAGACAGGGTCTCCCTTGTAGCCACAGCTGGCCTGGAACTTAACCAGGCTAGACTCGAATTCACAGAGATCCTAAATGCTGATATTAAAGGTGTGCACCACCACACCTGGCCTCCCCACCTTTTTTAAGACAGGATCTCATGTAGCCTAGGCTGGCCTTGAATCTGTGATCTTCCTGCCTCAGACTCCCAGTAGGGTTATAAGGCACCAAATCCAGCTCTTTTATGGTTCTGAAGTTCTGATGATCAAAACCAGTTCTAATGGTTTAAAAAATTTTAAATTTATTTATTTGTCTCTGTGTGTGTATGATGTGTGAGTTTGAGCATGTGAAAGTTAGAGGACAACTTTTGGGAGTCAGTTCTTTCCTTCGGCCTTGTTTCAGACAGGGTTTCACGAAGCCCAGGCTGGCCTCAATCTTTTGATCCTCTACCC